>NC_046163.1:1873205-2018205 GCF_011064425.1 Rattus rattus | reverse complement strand
TTTGGCAGCCAACATTCGCCTCTGAGCATCTGCCTCTGTATTTGTCAGGCTCTGGCAGAGTCTCTTAGGAGAAGGTCTTTATTCTTGTTTAGGTAGGTGCTAGTGTCACTTATATGCTGGGTTCTTTTTTTTTTCTTTTTTCTTTTTTGTCGGAGCTGGGGACCGAACCCAGGGCCTTGTGCTTGCTAGGCAAGAGCTCTACCTCTGAGCTAAATCCCCAGCCCCATATGCTGGGTTCTTAGGTCAGAATGGTGCATTGGTAACTCTTACATGGCATCTCATATGCTGAGGTCTGGGGGCTGGTTACCAGGAGAAACCTATTACTATTATTCTGCCATGGAAATGGCAATAAAATGACTCCTGCCATGACATGGCATGACACACTGCCATGCCCATAGAACAGTGCCCCGCTCACCTCTCGTTTGAGAAGTTTCCTGCAGTCGATGGGAATCAACACAGAGACCCACACTGGGTAACGAGCAGAGAGTGAGTCACTTTGCAGTGCTCAGTCCTAAATGGGATGAATTCATCAAACCCTTCAAGGCTCAGGGATCTATGAGGAAGAGAAGGCAGAAATTGTAAAATCCCGAGGTGGTGGATCAACTGAGGAAACAGTGTTTTCCAGATACGAGAGGACAGTAGCACATATGAACTTCAGGTTTTGGGGCCTATAAAGCCCCCTCTTCTGGGCTCACTGGAAAGTCTTTTTATTTCAAAGATGGAACATTGCCTGACTCAGGCATTGCTAATCAAAGTCCATTAGACCCGTAAGCTCAATAACACCTCTTGTCCTATTTTAGCTGCTTTTTTCCTCTTCTTCCTCTTCCTCTTCTTCCTCTTCCTCTTCTTCCTTTTCTTCCTCTTCTTCCTCTTCCTCTTCTTCTTCCTCTTCTTCCTCTTCTTCTTCCTCTTCCTCTTCTTCTTCCTCTTCTTCTTCCTCTCCTCCTCCTCCTTTCTTCTTCTCCTCCTCCTCCTCCTCCTCTTCCTCACTCTCCTCCTCCTCCTATTCTTCCTTTTCCTCTTTTTCTTCTCTTCTCCTTCTGCTTCCCTCCTCTTCTTCTCCCTCCCCTCCTCCCCTTCTTCCTCTTTCTCCTCCTTCTCCTCCTCATCCTTCTCCTTCTCCTCATCTTAGCCCTAGTTACTGCTTGTTACTTCAGTCCCCTGAGCTTCACTCTGAAGAGGATGCTTCTGGCCCTGACCCCAGACAAGCACAGTCAAGCACTTGCTGATGCTGCTAATAATGGGAATATATATTCAGTGCTCAGCAGAATGGGAAAGCTGTTGAATGCTTTTAAAAATGTTTATTGGCCATTTGTGCTGGTGTGTGTGTGTGTGTGTGTGTGTGTGTGTGTGTGTGTGTGTGTGTGTGTGTGTTTGAGAACTGCCTCTTCAGTTCATCAGCTTGTTTATCCACTGGCAGCTTGTTATTCTAGATATTAACCTCTTGTCTGAAATAGCTGGCACAGATTTTCTCCAACAAGATCTGGTCTGCTCACTTTGCTGACACTTTTCCTGGTTGTACAGATGCTTTTAAATCCCACGTAACCACATTTCCAATTACTGGGATTATTTCTTGTGCTATTGAAATCCTATAGAAGGTTCTTGCCTGTGCCAATATCTGGAAGTGTTTTCTCCTGGAAGTTTCAGAATTAAACTAAAGGTTTTTTTTAATCTGTTTTGAATTGGAAGTGCAGGGGGGAGAGATTTGCATTCCAATTCATTCTTCTGGAAGTTGGTATCCAGTTGCGTCAGCACCGTTTGTTGAATAAACTCTTTTTTCTCCTGGTATATATTTTTGAGATCTTTGTTTTAAAAAAAGTTGAACAATAGCTGTGTGTGTTTGTTTCTAGGTCCTGTATTATGTTTTATTTATATATAATATATATTACATATAAAATATAATATTTAATATATAAATATAACACACATATAATATATAACCATGTATATTATATACCTTTATGTTTTATATAAAGATATCCATAATTATGTAAAATGTGTAAGATATATATTAGTATGCATGCTGGTCTTTGTTTTGAGCCAGGACCATGCTGTGTTTGTCACTATGGCACTGTAGTGTAATTTGAGGTCTGGCTTGCTGGTGCTTCTAATAGTGTTCTCTTTGCTTAGGATTTCTTTGACCGTCTGTGGTGTTTTGTATGGAAACATGGATTTTAGGAACTTGTTTCTAGCTCTATGAAGAATTTCATCAGAATTTTGATGGGAGCTGTATTGAATCTGTGGATTAATTTTGTGATAAGCAATTTTTACAATATTAAGTCTGATAATCCAGGAGAATGAAAGGTCTTTCCAATGTCTTGTGTCTTTATTTATTTTTTTTTTATTTTCTTGAAGTTTTCAGTGTAGAGGTCTCTGATTTTCTAAGTAGGCTTATTGGTTTCTTTCTGTGTTTTAAGCTATCGTGAATGGAATACTTCTTTCTTTCTTTCTTTCTTTCTTTCTTCCTTCCTTCCTTCCTTCCTTCCTTCCTTCCTTCCTTTTTCATATACAGTGTATATGAGTATACTGTAGCTGTCTTCAGACACAACAGAAGAGGACATCAGATACCATTACAGATGGTTGTGAGCCACCATGTGGTTGCTGGGATTTGAACTCAGGACCTCTGGAAGAGCGGTCAGTGCTCTTAACCACTGAGCCCAGAATATTTTTTTCTAATTTCTTTCTCAGCAAGTTCATTTTTGGTCTATGCAAGCTATTCATTTTTTGTGTTGATTTTTGTGTCCTCTTACTTTACCAAGAGTGTTTATCAGATCTATCTAAAAGTTTTCTGGTGGAATCCACAGGGGCTTTGAAGTACAGTCTTCATGTTGTCTAAAATTAGGATGGATTTGACTTCTTTCTAGCCTGTTTTTTAACTCATATCTTTCTCCTGTCTTACTGCTTTAAGACTCTAAATATCATCTCATAGAGTAGGGAGAGTTAACCCCCTGTCTCTCTTTAGATTTTCTAGGAATTGTTGTCAGTTTTCCCCATTTGGTAAGTGTTGGGTATGAATTTGTTGTATGCAGTCTTAATGATGGTGTTGTTTGTTCTGTTCTGTACACTCCTAGTTTCCTCTGGAATTTTACCTCAAACACATGTTAAACTTTCCTACATCTATCAAAACGATAACTGGACTTCTCTTCTTAACTAGATCTGCAAACGATTACTTTTTCCCCCCTCATCTTCATCGAACTTGCATTGCCAGGGTACAACCAATATAGTTGTGACTTAGGATTACAATCGTTGAGCGTATCAACTTGACAAGGTCTAAGATAAACTAGTAGACAAACTTCCGGACATATCTGCAAGGGAGCTTGTATATTAGACTGAGTTGAGTAAGCACACTCCTAATGTGGGCAGAGCGTCTGGTGTCCCAAACTGAGTAGAGAGGAGAAAGTAAGCTGGGTGCCAAGTGTTCATCTTTTTGCTTTCTTGTTGTAGCAACCAGTAGCCACTTGTGAATGGAGACAGGGAAGCATATTGGCTGTATCTTCTCTTTCTTACTGAGTTCTCCACTGTCCCAGTGGACAGCAGTCACAAAACATAAGGTAAAAAGTAAGGATTTCAAAGTCAAGAATTTCAAGATGGCAGGCCAGGTGTGGCGACTCAAGCACCTGCAAGATGGAGGCAGCTACACCATGAGTTTGAGGCTACTCTGGGCATATTAGACCCCCGCTTGGGGGAAATGTATTTCAAGGAGGTGACAGCAAATCATTAAACTGCTTGTAGGTGTGCGGTTAGGAGCTGGCTCTACATGGAAAATTTTCTTTTTTTTTTTTTTTTTTTTTTTTTTTTTTTTCCGGAGCTGGGGACCGAACCCAGGGCCTTGCACTTCCTAGGCAAGCGCCTACCACTGAGCTAAACCCCAACCCCAAGGAAAATTCCTTTCTTGTCAAAGTGTCAAGTTCTTTCCACTGGAGGGTATCTGAAGTGGGAGGAAGAGTCCTGCCATGTTGTATTCTTCTGAACAGATCCCAATCCCTCGGGGTTGAAATGGATGTCTACCTACCCAGTCTGGAGTTGGCAGTGCTAAGGAGAATGGTTGGCAAGAGGAAAGAGAGGCCAGTTTACATCCATTTTCTGGTAACTTGAGGGAAGCAGGCCACCACGGGGCTATTCCAGCTTCTGGAAGTGCTTGCAGGCCCTGCATTCTGTCCCAGGACATTAAGGGATCGGGAAGACAGATGCTGAAGGCTCAGAGAAACTTGTCTTCAGCTCAACACCGTGGCATGGAGTCTTCTAGAGGACAGGAGGAACTTAAATCTCTGATTTTATGTGAGGTGCTATTCCGAATGAGGAGACAATAACCACAAGATCAGGTGATGAAGGCCACCCTTGGTTACGGACTTTACTGCTTGTAGAATCAACTAAAATCCAACTGCTGGAGATTCTCGTGTCTTGATATTTGAAGTAAGAAGACCCATCCTAAATCTAAATTGCAAGAATAGTTTCAGGCATTCTCCTATGTGTTTTATCTCTCTTCCTCTAATATTGATACGTTACATGATCATTTTGTAGCCGTAAAACTGGAGACACCAACACAAACACGTTGTTTCTAACTAAAATATGGGCTTTTGGAATCTTATCTGTTTTTCTCTTGTAGAAGCCGATCCAAGGCATCCTGTTGCATTTGGTCCTGTAACCTTAGTCTTCTCTAATCTGTGACAGCATCTCTATCTTTTCTGGTCAGGTATCTGTGCAAAGACATCCAGTCGGATTTTTTTCCTTCTCTTTTAAAGATTTATTTTGTTGTTTTTAATTACATGTCAGTGTGTAAGTCTGTGTGTAGGTATGTGCCCAATCGAGCAAGTGTCCTTGGAGGCCAGAGGCTTCCAATCCCTGGCACTGAAGTTACAGCTAATTGTGAACACGACACAGATGCTGTGTGCTTTTGACCAGTGAGCCTTTGTCTGGATGTCTGCTAAGGTTGGAGTCATGGAATTTTTGACAATGTTCTTGGTCTTATTGGTGGCAGGTGACATCACTGTGACTTAGTGCTGGTGGGTTGGCTGACTGTAATCACTTGATGAAGTGATGAAGTGATATCTGCCAAGTTTTTTCCACTACAAACCTTGTATTTTCTGATTTTCACATTTAAACATTAGAAACGAGTCATTAAATGCAGCCTATATCATTAGATGCAGCCTGTATCCGAGGGGAGAAGGCTTAAACTTGAGGAGAATTATGGAAAGGTTTGTGAACATGTGTTAAAACCACCACAATAATGAAGAAATATTTAGGGAAGAGTCTCTGAGGTTCTGTGACCTTGTCCCTTGGTGCGACTCACTAACCTTAGCACCCGTCAGTGGGTTTATTGACAGCATTGTTCTGCGTGCTCAATGGCAGTTTGTCTATTTGCACCCTCCTTTCTGCACACAGTATTTGGAATTCACCTACAGCCCAAACATAGCCTTTCCTCACGGCGGATTTACTTATCCACCCTTGGTATGGACTTATGGAAATTTATTTTTCAGGTTATTGGTCCATGACTACTAATCAATAGCTAGTTTTCATTGCCCATTGGCATAACGTTTTTGTGCACCATGTAAAGACTATCCTTGTATGACTAAAACGGTATCTATGCCCCCATATCTGGTTGCAAACAGAGCACGCATTGCAAGGCTTCTTCTAACAATCTCCTGTCTCAATGGTGTGTAAAGACCACTCCCCAGTTATCTCTGATTGGTCAATAAAAAGCTGATCAGCCAATCCTCTTTCTTTCTGAGCTGACAGCGCTCCTGCAAACATGGCGAACGTTCCTAAGACCGCCTGACAATCTGCAAAAGTGTGGGAAGCGCCAACCCCACGAGGTGACACAGTACAAGAGGGGCAAGGATTCTGTGTGTGCCCAGGGAAAGCGGCGTTATGACAGGAAACAGAGTGGCTATGGCGGGCAGATGAAGCCCGTTTTCTGCAAAAAGGGCTAAAACTACAAAGAAGATGGTGCTGAGACTGGAGTGCGTTGAGCCCAACTGCAGATCTCAGAGGATGCTGGGTATTAAGAGATGCAAGCACTTTGAACTGGGAGGTGACAAGAAGAGAAAGGGCCAAGTGATCCAGTTCTAAGCCGATATTGTTATGAAGACAATAAAATCTTGACCTTTCACCCCCTTTGATTGCAGTTGGCCTTTTGGGAGTGAAAAAAGCTTTCAGAAATGAGAAAATGAAAAAGCTGAACAGCCAATGGCTGGGGCAGAGGAGAGGACAGGGCTGGACTTCCAATTCCAGCCTGTAGAGGAGAGGGAAGAAGAGAGGAACCTCTATGGGAGGAGGGTCCAGGAGTCTCCATGAGAGCACACCTGGAGCAGAGAGAGGCAGAACAATACTAAAATACAAATATCTTGGGGATTTTGGCTGGGATGTAGCCAGATTAGCTTAGAGGATTGAAATAGATAAATATCTGCTCAGTTATTGTGCCTTAAGCCCGTTGAAAAAAAGATCGAACAGTCTCTGTATTAATTATTTGAAAGCAAGCTGGGTTAGAGAAAAACTGCCACTTTTAAATTTGTACTAACAATTATCCGGGTTTTAGAACTGGGAACTTGCAGCTACCTCCTTTGGACATTTTCTCTTTCTCCCTGCCTCTCTTTCCCTTACTCCCTTTCTACCCTTCCTCCTTTTGCAATATGCACAAGCAGCATTAGAAATGGCCACTTCTCCCGCAAGTTCTTGTTCCTTTTCCTGGAGAGCAGTCCTTGGGGACAAGGATCTGAGTGCTCAGTGTGCTCAGGGTTCTTTGAATGACATTGCCTAGGTTCTGGGTCACCCTAGTGGACACACTTCATTCATTCATTCATTCATTCATAGAACTAATGAGAGGAATAGATACTTTTCAAAAGATGAAGTACAGACAGCTATAAACACATGAAGAGTTTACCATAGCAGCCATCAGAGAAATGCAAAGTAAAACCACACTGATTTTATCTGACAGGTCAGTAGTACTACACTGATTAAGAAAACAAATATCATGTTTGCGCTCCTTAGTAGGCCCTAGATTTTATACAGGTACATAAAACCATTTACGTACAGATGGCAGGAAAGCAGAAGTGAGACTGTCTAACGGAAGGCAATGGTCTCGAGAGAAGAAGAAACGAGACCGGGCAAAGTCTTGGGGAAATGGGTGGATATCTCAGAGTACGTCATATGCTTATGTGGAAATGGCCGTATCGAGAGGCCCACCCGCAACCATGTGGTGTGGGCAGGTAGAAGACACCCAGAGGCCTTCCTACAGCAGCATGGTCTGCCCTCAGCAGGAGCCACTACAATATGCAAGTGTGTGGTGGACAGAGGGGAGAGAAAGAGAGGCAGAACAGCTTGAACCTTCTGAAGAGAGGTGGCACTGGAGACGCAAGGGTGGAGAGGAACAGCATGTTGTGAGTAGCCTGTCGGCCATGGTGATGTCTTGGCCCATGCTGCTGCTGAGGGCCATGTCTGGGTTCATGGCCATGTAACGGTAGATGTCTGTGTCAACGTCCATGGTCTATGTTACCACCAAAGGCCATATAGACATCTCTCGTCTGGGCTGTGGCCTGAGACCATGTTGATGTCCAAGGGCTGTGCAGAGCTGGCTCTACTCCTCAGTGGCTGCCGCACTCTGAGAAAGAGAGCACCTCAGCCTTAGGCACAGGTGACCTGGGAGAGCGGGAGGGCTGGCCCTGCTCCTTGCCAGCTGAGCTCTCCCAGCTGGGATAGGAGAGCTGGCAGACTGACCGACTCAGCTACCACTCAGGCCCACATCTCTGGCTTTCAGTCGCTCCACCCCAACATCCGCTCCATCTGCGAACTTCTGGAGTATGTGAAGTGGGTCAGTCCTGCAGATCCAAAAACCACAGGATCTCCATGACAACAGGATATCCAAAAGTTGTCCTGGTGAGCAACCAGTCTGGATAGTGTAGCAGAAGCCAGAGACCTCAAACCAGACCAATGACCCATTAACCTGAACATTTGCAAGTAAAGATGTGTGGACAAAAGGGTTTACTGTGGGACCCACCACAGCTTCCACAACGGGGTTTGTTTATTTATTTATTTATTTATTTATTTATTTATTTATTTATTTATTCTCTTCTTTTGCTGAGGGAGGTCGCAAGGGTGGAGGGCAGATAGAAAGGGGGGGTGAGTGGGATTGAGGTGCATGATGTGCAATTCACAGAGAATCAAAAGTTAAAGAAAAGAAAGAAAGAAAATAGCCATATATCGCCCAGGGTAATAAAATAAAAACAGTTGAAAGGGAACCTGCCCCTCCTTATCTACAACAGATTATCTTATTTGTGCAACTCCAGTGTACATTAAAAACAGTTTTAATCTCTAACGGTGAAATGGACGACTCCTATGGCAGGAGTCTGATTCTCGATCCACCAGCAGTGACAGGGGCCCTGTAATTCTACACTCTTGCCAGCTCTTATGTGGAAATCACCTGGCATACCCCAGACCGATCTTCCTTTTGGCCTGCCTGGGTCACAGGCTCGGCAGGCAGCTGGAGTTTTTAAAGGTGATGATTTTCTACCACATCACACTTTTCCCTCCAACATCCCGAAGGATAGTGTCACTTCCTTCTGTTGACCTTCTGAGAGCTAACAGCAATCTTGCTCAGGAAGGATTCTCTGGACTTCCTAAACTTTTGCCTTTGGGAAGTCTGCTACTACCCTATTCCTCTCGGCCTCCTTCGCCTAACCAAGTGAGTCCCATGATGCTAGGGCATTCAGACCTCTTCACCAGATGTTTCAGTGGCTAAAGATCCAGCAGGGTAGACCGCCTCACAAAACGTTCCAGCTTGGTCACCTGGTGTTCCTTCATCAGAAGGATGCCAAGTACCGGGTCCCTGTTTCCAGTCCTTGCCTTCTAACTCGGGGACCAGCACATTCTCATAGTCACTAGAGTCCCCATTTGACTCCTCTTCTCCAGGTATCATGGCACTGTCCTCACTCCATGCAGACGGCCGAAATGCCATGTGATACACTGAAGATAGGGTTCTCTGGCCAGACTCTCCATGGTCTGTAGTTGAAGATGTCACTTCTTCCACAGTCTGCAGCTGGCTTTCATTGGCAACTACTGGCGGGACATTTTCATAATCTCTGCAGCACTGAAAAGCGACCCTGGGTCGACTCTCTTGGATGTCCTCAAGATCCAACCCTGTCATATTGACATAGTCGTTTGAACTCTGAGATGAATTGTCTCCATCGCTGAGTGAATTACTACCCTGGAGTCCTGGAGCCCACACGCCAGTGTGATTGGTGGCATTCCCACAGCCTGCATGCCCTCCTTCAGCAAATTCCAGCTGCTGGGCACGTGGAAGACCAAGGTGATTTTCAGGAGTGCTTTTGGTACAAGTCAGAGTCTCACTGGTGTCCTCTGCTGTGGGGATATTGACATAATCATTTGACTCCTTGGAAGAAATGCTGTTACTTCTGGAAGTTCCGTCACACACGCGATGTGCTGAGGAGGCCAAGGGCCCGCACATCTGGGCCACTGTACCATTGTCATAGACGCCTACTGTGTACTCCACGGCATGAACAGACGCTCTATGCTTCTGAAGGGAACCACTGGCTTGGGGGACCTGTGAAGAAGAAGAGAAAGTGACACAGGGTAAGAGCAGAGACAGGGCCACAGCTGCTCTTCCACTCCCCAGTGCCTGGCACTCCAGTCCCTTCATTCGTTCCTGTGGCTTAGAGCTTAGCTCCAAATCAGAGGCTCACACTGCAAGTGTTTGGGTGCCAGATGTGTCCGGGGGATGAATAAAGCGGGCAGAGATTCAGAAAATGCTGGGCCTAAGGCTCAATGGTTGAATACCTGTAGCACATACAAGGCCCCAGGTCCAACCATTAGTACTGCAAAAACATTAAACAAAACAAAAAACGACAGCTGAAATGAGTTGTTAAATCACAACAGATTTTGGCTATGGTGGAGAAGGAGGACTCAATGGGGGAGGATCATGGAATGTCCTGGAGAAAGTACACTTCGCCAAAGCGCCCTGGAGGGGCAATGCAGTATGAGCTAAAGACCGATACTTAGATTCAGACTGGGAGGGCAAATCCCAGCTTTGCCACTTTGCGCTGAATGAATCTGAAAGTCTTACCTTCGTGCCTTCACCTCCCAGTCTATGAATTGAGGATCGCCACCATGTCTGTGTTATAGGGTTTTTGCTTGTGGTAAAAGAATTACTATACGTGATATATTCAGAACAGTGTTAGCATATAGAAAATGCCAAAAAATGAGGGATATTAATTTCTAGGATACCAGAAATTTCAAGAAAAGAACGTGTACCTTCAATGCAAAATTGCCTCAACTTTTTTTTTTTTTTTTTTGAGATAAGGTCTTCTCCTGTTGCTTATATTCATCTGGAATTTGCTAAATAGCCCAGGTTAGACAGCGACAGACAATCCTACTTTAGCCTTCTGAGTGCTTTAGCAGGAATAAACCTCCTCTAGTTTTATTTTATTTTGTTTTTGTTGAAGTCTCCCTCCGACCTCAAGCATAGCTGTAGCCATTTTGTTCGATGCCGGCCACAAGATGTTTTCTGACCTACAGATTCACGTGGTAACATGGGCACACCCTCACACAGGCACACACAAAATAAATGAGTGAGGAATAGCATGATTTGTCCCCCCACCCCACCCCCTGAGAGGGTTTCTCTGTGTAGCCCTGGCTGTCTTGGCTGTCCCTGTGTAAACCAGGCTGGCCTCAAACCCAGAGATCAGCCTGCCTCTGCCTTTCAGTTGCTGGGATCAAAGGTATGGGCCGCCATTGCCCAGCACGGATCTGGTTTTACAGCAGGTGAGTGTCATTTGGCCTACATCCTGTATAACTTTTTTTTTTTTTTCTTTTTTTCGGAGCTGGGGACCGAACCCAGGGCCTTGCGCTTGCTAGGCAAGCGCTCTACCACTGAGCTAAATCCCCAACCCCCCTGTATAACTTTTAAGAAGGGACAAATAATGTTGTTATTACTGAAGTGGACTAGTTGAAGGGGCTGATGCCTGATGGCACTGATTTTAAACCTTATTGCACGATGCCCTGTGCCAGGCTATGACTGCACAAAAGCCTCATCAGATGCATCCCTTTGCCCTGACTTTCCAGCCTCCAGAATGGGGAGCCAAATACTTTTGCATTCATTATCTCCTGCCTGGAGTGGTCGGCACACTCTCACCTACCATGTCCATTCTACATCAGCTTCGGTGTTGAATAGTTTCTGGAAATCTCTGCTAGTTAGGATCGTCGAAATGGTTTGGCATAGGCCCTAGCAGTAATCCCCCAAAAGCAGGTTTTAGGAGCTAGAGAGATCACTCAGCAGTCAAAAGGAGAACCCGGGTTCAGTTCTCAGCACCGACATAGGAGTTCACAGCCATCTGTAACTCCAGTTCCAAGGGCTCTACCATCTCTTCTGACCTCCCTGGGCAGCAGGCACACACACGGCACACATACACACACCCAGACAATACACTAAATAAAGGGGTAAACAGGATGGGTTTAAAGTGTGGTTTGAACACTGACAGCATTGTCGGTATAGCTATGGCCTCCTGGAGTGGCCACTCTGAATGGAGCAACATTTATCCGGATAAACACATTGCCGTGCCTTTAGTAAAACAATCACTCTCAGTTCTAACATAACTTGAATGCGTGCATGTGCTTTTCTTAAAACCTTGAGTGCTGGCTCCTCCCCAAGCCTCTCTCTTACGGCATGATATTCCTATATCGTCTAGGTAGGCCTGGAACTCATATTGTACTTCAGACTGACCTTCAAATGTCAGCCTGCCCTCTGCGTTACAGGGTGTCCCAATACCAGCCATAACTTAAAGTGTTATTTCTTTTCCTTCAAAAGCAGGAAGTTCTGCAGGATGTGTGCCAAATGCCACTCATCGGCCGTAAAGCCAGATCGAAACCCACTCCCCTCCCCTCTCCTGCCATTCTCTTGGATCTCTACCTTTTCACTTGGCTCTTACCTCAGGCTCAGGGCTGTCGGACGCTCTGGAGAGGAGGCTCTCGGTACTAAAACCACTCAACTGATGTCTCCCTGCAACAACAAAACAAATCCAGAAGATAGACAGTGGGCTTCAGAGTGCTCCCCCCCCAATATGATAGATGAATGGGCGTTTTATGGAGCCTGTGACAGCCTGAAATCCGTGTCTGGCACTCTGTGGTGAGAGGGTTACCGGACGCTGCTCTGAGACCTGAACACATTCTAGGGTGTGCCTGTGGAGAAATCCATCCCTGGCTTCCAACGTTGGCACTATCGTCTTATTAATGTCTTCCCCACCTATTATGTAACTGGCTGTCCTCTGCTGCCTACGGCCAAGAGAAGCAGACCCCACACCTAGCTGACTCCATCTCTCTGTTCAGAGCTCTCCAGCCCTCACTGGAGGTTCAGAGCACCCAGTGCCGTTCCCCAGCCTGGACACTTAGAGAAAGTTGCATCTGAATGGCGAGAGATGATGCATCTTGGGAGTCTAGAGTTTAAAGTGTTAGAATCCCATGGATTAGGAGACACCTACCCAGCTCTGTCTGCTGCCGGGGCAAGAAGTCATAAATATTTTTGGCTCGCTGCCGGGGTGGAGGCAGAGCCAGTGACGGAGTTACTTGGAGGTAAGGAACACGCCCTGAAACACAGTGGGAGAATAGGTCAGAACACAGGCTATGGGGACTCTCAGGATCAACAGTCCCCAGCAATAGTCCCCACCCTCACCAGCTGTCACCGAAGATATATTTCCAATTCAGCCAAAGGACAAGGAATTCAGTGGGCAGAGGCAGGGAGACAGATGGGCCACGAGGACACCAAAGCAATGTCTTCTCGCCCGTGCTCAGATCTATACCATGGCTACAGCTTAGGACCTGAGCATCAGAAAAGGAAATGGCTTCCCCTTAGGAATTGCCCCAGGGTTTGAATGCAGGGCTAGAAGACTGGTACTACTGCAGCTTAACGGGAGACACACACGGACTCACGCTTCTTCTGTTTCTTCCGGCTCCACAGGATACAGGTAACTATGACAACCAGGAAGATGGTCACGAGCACCACAAAACCAGGGAAGAGGAGCTGGCCTTTCTCTCTAGGAGGAAAACCAGGTGTCATGCTCCAGGTGGCTACAGGATCTGGGCTTGGGAACGTTGGAGAAGACATTTCTTTCAAATGATACCAGGGAGGCAAATAGTTAGATACAAGGAAAGAGAGGGAAACCACCCCTGGATCTTAACTGATTCTCCTGATGGTCAGATGCCCCTTTGTGGTTAAACATTCTTGAATCCAAAGTTAAGTTGCTTCTGTTATATCAGAAACCAAGGCATTTTCCTATGCGTGCCCACTCAAGAGACTAATGTTAATATATCGCCTGCATTATGATTTTGAGTTCCTCCACCTATTGTAGGGATCACAAGAAAAAAAATACTCTAAAAGGGGAAACCATGATTTGGGAAGAAGGTCACCTCACTCTGTGACCCACTACTTCATACATGTTCATAAAAACTTTCTTTAAATCAACAACACAACACTCATTGAATGGCGCCTGGCCTTGGGGCGCTCACTCCAATCTTTCTTTGGAGTGATTTTCTTTGTTTAGCTTTGCTAAATAAACCTTGGTTTAAATTGTATAGGTCTCTCATCTGTATTCTCTCCTTCAAGAAGATTCCTCTTGTAACACACAGATTTAGAATGGGAGCCAGATGAAGGATGTTAGGGTGGCTTGAATGAAAATGGCTTCCAGGGGGGTTGGGGATTTAGCTCAGTGGTAGAGTGCTTGCCTAGCAAGCGCAAGGCCCTGGGTTCGGTCCCCAGCTCTGAAAAAATGAAAAGAAAAAAAAAAAAAGAAAAGAAAAGAAAAGAAAATGGCTTCCATAGACTCATTGGGAGTGGCTTTATTGGGGGTGTGGCCTTGTTGGAGGAAGTGTGTCAGAGGGGCAGGGATTTGAGGTTTCAGAAGCTTAAGCCAGGCCTGGTGTGACTCTCTCTTTTTGCTGCTTGCCAGTCCTGATGCAGAATTCTGGGCTCCTTCTCCAGCACCATATCTACCTGGATGCTGACATATTTCCACCACGACAAAGATGGACTAAAATCTCTGAAAACTGTAAGCCAGCCCCACTTAACTGTTTTCCTTATTAAGAGTTGCCATGGTCATGGTGTCTCTTCAGAGCAATAGAGGAGACAAAACCATTTCCGAGAAAGTCATCTCAGAACGTTGAAGAGATGGCTCAGTGGTTGCCGCTCTGCCAGGGTTTCAGAGTTCAGTTCCCAGCGCCCACTAGTGCCCCACAACCTTCTGCAATTCTAGTTCCAGTGGATTAAATTTCTCTGGCCTCGGAGTGTACCCACATTCACACCTACAACTCTACATAACTAAAAACAATAAAAGGAAAAAGAAGTCATCTATGAAGCGCAACTTCACAGAGAGAGAAGCTTTGCACACGGGAAAGGGAGCCAGTCCTTTGGACACCTTTCAGGTGCGAGGGGGCTTGCACACGATATTTACTATTTAATTGTCACAAAACTCCTGTCCTGCTCTGCACCGAAGGATCCTGAGACTCTGAAAGGAAAGTAACATAGCCAAGATCTCATTGGTCAGAAGAGGCAGAGGTAGAATAAGAGTCTAGGGTAGTTCAGGTCCAAAGACTTTCTGTTTTCACATTATCCGCAAGCTTCCAAAGCCAAACACATGTGGCCCAGCATCCCCTTCATTCTCCCGGGTTTTCTGGCTTACCGGGAGAGGATTGCTCAACTCACAATTAGGGAGTGGCTCTGGTGACTGAGTCCAGCTTCCATGAACTTGAGTAACCCCAAGATGTTGGAGCTGGTCTCTAAGCAACACTAGACTGTTGGGTGAAATTTAACCAACACCAGCTCTGAGCAATCTTGCAATTCTCTGGCAGGCTGCAGACATGGCTCTGCTTGGGGGTTGAAATGGGACCAGATGATTGCAACATCAGGCAGCCATGCCCCCTCTAGCAGGAAGTAGGCAATGGAAGTCTGGCAGGAACAAGCAGCTGACCCCCAAATGTTAACACTGGGCAATACCTGGAAAGATGTTTGTCCTTCTGAGTTCTGGGCTTACTGATCCAACTTCCTATTGACCATTTCTCTTAGGTTGTCCAACAGATATCTCAAGCCAAAACTGGGCTTCTATACCTAGTCTTTATATACTAGCTTTCCCTCTAGACTTCCCGCCATCTAGTGGTACAATCTAAATCCTTGGCATCACTCCTGACTGACTGCTTTTTCATGCCCTACTTCCAATTAATCGGCTTTGACCTGGGCAAGGGCATCCACTTTAAATCCAGTCACCTCATGTTCTTCCACTGCTACCACCCTGGGATAAGCCAAGATGAGTTCCAAGTTGACTTTTGCAGTGGTCCCCTCCCTGGTAACCCTCCTGGCTTTCATTCTTGACTTCAACACATCATGTACACCGTGAGCTAGTACGATCACCGTACAGAGTAAGTCATACTGGGTCTCTCTTCCACTTAGAATGGCTTCCCACCATGCTGACAGTGAATCTTCAGTCTGTACTCAGCAGGGATTTTTTTTGACATAATGTGATCTGTCTTCTCCTGACTAACATCCGGGCTCATTTCAAATCCTCTTACCCCTGATGCTGACCACCAGGACCTCTTGCTGTTTCTGCCCAATCCATACGAAGAAAAGTTCTATCTCAGATCTGCATAGCTGAACCCCTTGTTCCATTTAAGTCTCAAGTGTCTTCACCTCCTTTGAGAGATCCTCCCCAATTGCACCCACCATTCACAGCTTTCTTACTTCTATTTCTTCTTCAAAGCACTTACGGCTGATTGATAGTATACATTTATGGTTATGTTTGCCATCAAACACTGTCACTGACTGAGCCTCAAGGAGTCACGGACATCTCAAGCAGCATGGTAGGAGCGTCATGAGTGTTTGTTCAATGATAAGTGAATGAAATAATAAATGAACAAACACGGGAATAGTTTCGAGAATAACACAGTCATTGTGGGAAATAACTCATGGCAATTATCCCCAAAAATTAAAAATAGAATCACCATATGCTCTGTTCATCCCGCTACTAGATCTATATTCAAAGCAAATGAAACTGTGTGCCTGTACTCCTGTGTTTATTAGAGACATTTGTACTGTCATATTCTTTGTAGCAAAACTCACAATAGCCAAGATACAGAATTAACCCGAGTGTCTACCAATAGATAAATGGAGAGAGAGAATGTAGAATACATATGCAAAGGATATCATTCAGCTTCAGAAGGGGAAAAGATCTTGTCATTTGTGACAAGGTGGGTGGGCCTGGAGGACATAGTGTTAAGTGAAAGAAGCCAGGAACAGATAGATCCTGCCCCATCTCGCTTATATGCAGACTCTAAAAGGATTGAACTCATAGAAACAAGAGAGTAGAATAGAGGTCAGCAGGGGTGGGAAAAGAGGGTTTCCAGAGTCAAAGGTCAGGTAGAAGGAAGTTCAACATGGCCATGTTGAAAATAATGTATCCTTGAACATTGCTTAAGGTGTTGTTTGAAGGTTATGTCAAGTAATACATATGGTATTCAGCCATCTACAAGACGTATGCATTGCAAAACTATAGGCTAAACATAATACGTAAATATAAATTTTATTTACTGATTATAAAGTGCAAAGGAGGCAGAAAGCAACAACAAAGCATATATCAGCTTAAAAGAATAGTTTTTAGTGTTCAGTAAGAGGGTTCATTGGGTAAAGGCACCTTCAGCCAAGCCTGACACTCTTAAGTTTGATCCCTGAGACCCATATGGTGAAAGAGAGAAAACTGATTTCTGCAAATTGCTCTCTGACCTCTACACCCTTCCACCCCCCACAAAAAAAAAATGTACTAAAAAGGGAACTCATTGAAGATGGTGCTTAAGGCTTCAATGATGGATAGGAACTTAGTCCTCTGTATCTGTGTTTCACCTGCACACGATACTAATTAACTCTGGTAATAACACTGACATTTCCTAAAACGACAGCAATTTAAAATCAAAATACACTTTCGTTGCGTTTTTACTTTGAAGAGAGCACTGGAGTTTACACCTATTAATATTCCTAAAATCTTGGCACCCGATTGATCGACGCTTTACTTTTGTGTATTTGAAATTGAAAACCTCGGGAGTGAGTTTACATTCATGACTACCTCTGTAAGGTCCTAAAACTTTATGACATCTGTTATTACACTTCTCACTCATGACAAGGGCTTCGGGATCTAAAAACTCATTGCTGGGGATTAGGACAAGAGGTTAGAAAGCCCAAGCATAGAGGTCAGGGCCTCTGAGAGGAAGAAAATCCAGTCAGAAATTCATCTTTCAGTCAGTCCCCCTGTCCTGAGCCCCAGTATCTCCTTTCTTACTTCCCAGCATCCCTCAGCATGGTTTGCTCTCGGCTTGGTTTGCTTGTCCTAGTGAGCCCAGGCTTGGGATGTAAGTGTGGCACCATTTCCAGGCTAGACAATTCCTGTACTAGATCAGGGGACCTTGGAGTTCACTTTCCCAGAGCAACTCACCCTTCCAGGCTGCCAAGAGTCCCCTGCTGCGTGCTTGGCTCTGAGCTCCTTCTTGTGATCTCTGGAGGGGCTGGGGTGGTGAACATCACTGGACCTCTGAGGGGCTTTGCAGTTTCTAAGTCTTCTCAGTGTCGTGACTGACTAGCCAGTATGACTTCCACTTTTCTTAGCTCTTTCTAAGTTGCTGATTCGTAGGGAAAAAAGGCAAATTGGTATGCATTTTGCATATAATCACCTTTTTTAAAAAAGTAGATAATAGAATGACAGAAAATTTTCCAAATCCCCATGTTTTCCAAAATGTATCATTTTGTATTCTTGAAATTTCTTATTTATTTAGATAGGGTCTAATGTATGTCAGACAACCTGGGACTTGCAATATAGCCATTCATTAGAGTTTCATGTATCTTAGAGTAGTCTGAAACCTTTACATACCCGATATATATACATATACACGTATATATAATACACATATACAATACACATATAATAATAATTGTGTGCGTATGTGTGTGTGTGACCTTGAACTTCTGATCCTCTGCCCCTTTAGTACTGGGATTTACAGGTGTGCACCACCAACCATACTTATGTTTGTGGTCCTGGGGCAGGAACTCCAGGGCCTTGCGGACCTGGTGCAACAGAGACAGACATTCCCCAGCCATTCTTCCTAGATCATAGTCACCAAAGTTCTCTCACACAAAACCAGTTTTTAGTTTTTATTTCTTTCTGAAGATTCTAATCTTCTGTTCTAGAACTTTCCCCCAGCAAACTACCTTCCTTGGGTTGGTTCGCTGGCTCTGCAGGCAGAGATGCTTACTGTTATGCATTACAGTTTAATGACCCAGGTTTACCCCCTGCATGGCAGAAGGGGAGAACCAGTTCCCTCAAGTTATCTTCTGATCTTCTGAGACACACACACACACACACACACACACACACACACACACACACACACACACACACACACACAGAATGTAAATGACTGTACTTCTACTAACAACAACACAACAACAATAAGACCCAACCTTCCCTTACCTTGACCTGAAATTCCGGACTGAGTTGGTACAAGATTCAAAAGCATCAGATTTGGTTTACTGGGGGTGGCCCCAATGCCCACTGCAGGAGAAGTGCTCTTTCTCATCCAGCTCTTGGTGCTCCCAGTGTGACGTCGTGGGGCCACGCTCTAGTTTTCTGCCAGTTGATGGAAACATGAGGGACCAATGGGGGTGGGGAGACTGCCAAGTGGCCCAGAGGATTCGTGAGAAACTCGTCTTCCTCCAACCCCCAGGGCAGTGTGAAAACAGCAAAGCACCGTGCAGAATGGAAAGAGTCGCTGACAGGAAGCACCCTCCACCGGTGTGCTAATAAGGCACAGGGCACAGGAAATGCTCAGCTTACACAGACGGCAGGAAACCCACCTTCAGCCCTCCTGTTCCCCACAGGCATGCTGGCATCTGGGGCCCATGTGGTGATGGAGTCACAGACTTGACTGTTTGCCCTGGTTTTCTAAGTGTTAAAAGCTTCCAGGGTCAACATGTGAAGGTTTAAAGCAATTTGTTTGAGGAGCAATTGCCACTGGTTTATTTTTACTTAAGAATTCTTTTTACATCTATTTCATGTGTCTGCACCCGTGCCATGGCACATGAGTGGGGGTCAGAGAACACTTGGCGGGGGTGGCTGAGAGTGTTGTTCTGTTGGTCTCAAGAATCAAACTCGGGTGTCGGACCGAGGCAGTGTTTTCATCCAATGAGCCATCTTGCTGGCTCTGGCTTTTTTGTTTTGGTTTTTGTCTTTTGAGGCAGATCTTCCTTCACAGGCCAAGTTGTCTGAACTCATGGTACCCTCCTGTCTTAGTGTCCCTGGTGCGGTGCTGACAGGTGTGAGTCAGGCTCGGGGTTCAGAATGGTTCTTACCCCTGCTCCCACCCCAAGACAGGGTTTCCCTACACACCCGGTCACTACATAGACCAGGCTGGCGGGCCTTGAGCTCACAGAGATCCTCCAGCCTCTGTCTCCTAAGTGCTGGGATTTAAAAAAAAAAAAAAAAAGCATACCACCAACGCCTGGCCACAGACTGGCTCTAAGCAGGTCTAAACATCTCATCGGCTGTTTAGAGATATGCAGCTCTGGTACCTGCTTGTGGTTCAGAGGGAGGATCGGCTTTATAAATAGCTCATCTGCAGGCGATGGTGCCAGAGGTGACCTGAGTTTCACACTCCGAGAACCTCTGTTCCAGTGTCGTGGTGGGAATGGAACGGAGTCTGGGTTAACAGGGCCACGTTTCTTCCTCAGGGCTTCTGGCAAGGGGCTACGTGTTGCTGGCCTGGCTCTTCTATAGCCCCATCCCAATCCCGGGTAGCCTCCCATTTCAGATGCTGGTGGGTTCCTCCCCAACTTGGGAGAATGTTCTGAGTTTGTTTCTAAACCCTCTTCCCTTTCACTTCACACGTGCCCAGAGACCCTCCCCCCGGTGAGTCAGACAGAACCACTAAGAGTGAGTAGAGCATGCCGGAAGCCTCTCCCACGACACTTGCCACACCACGTAGAGCTCCAGGTAGATGAAAGGGATGGCTTCAGTGCCTTTGTCACTCTGCCTCTCAGGGAACCTCTTTCAGGAGCACACTGGAGTCCTTGGCTTCCAGAGCCCAGACACGCCCTACCTGTCTGCCTCTCTCAGGGCCCAGGGTACTGTGCAGGAAAC
This sequence comes from Rattus rattus, assembly GCF_011064425.1. Taxonomy (NCBI): domain Eukaryota; kingdom Metazoa; phylum Chordata; class Mammalia; order Rodentia; family Muridae; genus Rattus; species Rattus rattus. The sequence continues at coordinate 1,998,037 of NC_046163.1, read as the reverse complement.
CCTGCCATGCCGTCTCTGACCACCTTCCCTCTGGGGAGCTTGCTTAACTAGAGACACAGTTTGGTGGTAGGTCTCTGCCTACCTTTCCTTGGGATCAAGTCTGAATGAAAACTAGGATTCCTCTAACCTGGTAGTGCTGGCTTTAATTGCAGCATTCGTGAGGCAGAGGCAAGTGGATTTCTGAATTCAAGGCCAGATTGGTCTACAGAGTGAGTTCCAGGACAGCCAGGACTACACAGAGAAAAACTGTCTCAGAAAACATAACAACAATCCAACCTAGGATTCCTCACTGGATTCCTCGCACTAGAGACTGGTGGCCAGGCTGCCCGTGTGAGCTTGAGTGGGGCCTCAAGGGAAGCCAGGTGGGGCTGACCTCTGACCCCTGTATGAGGGTAAACAATCTCTCTGTGTGTGATCATCTCCTTTGTTTGTCCAGCCTTGTTTGTCCAGCCGGCTAGCTGCAGCCAGAGCAGCCTTCCCTCCTAGGGTCCCATCCAATGTCTTGTTTGAGCAAAACCACCTCAAGAGGGATTCTCTCCCCAGGCTGCGGGCTCCACACCCCTTTACTGTACTGTTCAACTTTCCTTCCACAAGTCAAATCTGGCAAAGAGATTAAGATAAGAAGGTGGGGAGTACTTTCTGAGAAACAAGGTGCATGCTTTAAACCGGATTCTTCTAGTGTCCCTTGAAACCTTTCAAAATCATTTTAGGAGCCCCGTGTGAGGTAAACTAGTAGGGCTGGTTTTATTCTTGCTTATTTTCCTTAGTTTGGGTCTCACTGACCTTGAACTCTCCATCTTTCTGCCTTAGAATTCCGAGTGCTGGGATTATAGGCTTAGGCTGCCGTACTAGGTGTGGATTGGTTTGAAACGGACTCAACATATGTACATCGGTGAGCAAAGTCTCCTGCTGGAGGTGGAGGGCTGCAGGCTACGTCATCAATGCCGGCAATGCAGATTCTTTTCAGACGTCTCCAGGAAGGCAGGAGTTCTAGTTAAAGGTATCATGACTGGATTCAGATGATTCTAACACCCAGAGGATCCTGGCAGTTCATCTGCCTTTCTTTCTTTCCTTCTTTCTTTCTTTCCTTCTTTGTTTCTTTGTTTCTTTGTTTCTTTCTTTCTTTCTTTCTTTCTTCCTTTCTTTTTTTGGTTACATTTCCTTAGATGTAAACTGGCAACAGTAAAAGTTTGTATACAATATTCTTGTGAAAATTAATTGGTCCCTTAATGAAAAATTTCTGGTTCTGAACTTGCAACACACACACACACACACACACACACACACACACACACACACACGAGTACAGGAGTTCATTAAACAGGGCCTGCTATGCTGTTATAGCGACATTAATCTCATCCTCTAATATTTAATTAGATCTGTCTCCATTGCCCTCCACCCCACTGTTACTTTACTCTTTAAACACAGGGCCAGGGGGTTGGGGATTTAGCTCAGTGGTAGAGCGCTTGCCTAGGAAGCGCAAGGCCCTGGGTTCGGTCCCCAGCTCTGAAAAAAAGTACCTAAATAAATAAATAAATAAATAAACACAGGGCCAGCCTGGCTCTATCCCAAACAAAACATCTGTAAAACCACCACCACCCTTCCCATATCTATGACATCCCTCACTGGGGGAGCCAGTCTTGGCTCTCCCTTGGCCTGGTGTCTGGTCTATATGGCAGCTCCCCTGTGGGTGCATGCACCACACACAGGCCCTTCCACTCTCACTTTGTATGACGGGTGCCCAAGACTCTTCATTTTAGAGGCATTTTTTTTTCTTTTGTGAAAGTCCTGTAAAGTCCTATCTGAAGTCCTGTGCTGGTCCTTTCTGGCTTATAGGCCTTGAGGTCATTGTTACTCCCGGATTGTTAAGAATGTTATCTTTAGAAAAAAAAATGTAATAACACACACACACACACACACACATGCACACATACACACACACAATGTCACCACTGAATGAAAAGACAAATAAAAAGAAAGGACAGAGGGACACGAGTGTTCTAGGAATGGCGGAGGAGAAAATGTAGGTAAAAGGGAGAGCACAGCCAAAGGCAGAGACGTCTGGGAGAGTCCAGGGTGAGTCTGATCCTGAGTCAAGTGAGGAGATGGGGAAGGAAAAGGAGGGAGGAGAGAGGGGAACCAGGTGCAGCAGCCAAGAGGGGAAAAGGTTCAAAGGGCTGGGTAAAACCAAAATATCTGGATTATATAGATAGAGAGGAGCCTCTGACGAAAGGGCACCTCTACCCTTGGGCTGCAGACTTTGGGGTAGAGGGCAGGGTATGTCAGCCACACAGTGTGACAGATAGGGACTGAGGATGCTGGGAGAACTGGGAGGCGAGGTCTGCTTTGATATGTTTCATAGACACTTTAGCCCTTTGTCCCCTCTGCGAGCTTTCCCCTCTAGGGACCTGGGTCTTCTTCTGGGTCTCTGTGGCTTTGTATATGACATGGAATGGTCCTGAGCATATTGCAAGGGACTTCTGCCTTCGATGTGCATCTCATCTCTTTGGGTGGTCTCTGAGACCCTTGGGGCAAAAGAGTGGAACCCTTGAGTCTAAGAACCCAGAGTGGCACAGTTGACTGGGCCTCTCCCACGTTTTCTTCAGCATTTCTTGCTGAGTTTTTGATTCACAGCGAAATGGTGTGAGACACTGGGGACCGCTCAGCTGCTTTTCATTCTTCCTGTGTGAACACAGGGGACAGGAGACAAGGGACAGAGGCCAGTGCTGCTCTCACAGGGAGGAACCCTTAGCACTGGTGGCCGGTCTCTGACCCACAAAGTTACCAGTAGCTCTTACTGGTAACCAGTAGCTCTTTTTTTTTTTTTTTTTTTTTTTTTTTTTGGAGCTGAGGACCGAACCCAGGGCCTTGCGCTTGCTAGGCAAGCGCTCTACCACTGAGCCAAATCCCCAACCAGGAGCTCTTATCTGGGGAAAAACATGTCTAAATTGCCTTGTATGAAAGAATGAAAACGAATCCAAACCAGGCTTTCTTTTTTGGACGTTTTGGGGCTGGGACAACCTTAGATGACAGGGAAAGCTCCCAAGAGATCTCCCCTTCCCCCTTCATTGTTCAGTCCCTGAGGCCTTTCCTGTCAAGGCAGGTCTCAAACAGAACAAAGGCAGCAAATACCTTCTTTTTGGGCTAAGGATGTGGGAAAACCAGTATGGTGCCCTCCCTTCTCCACTCCCACCCCAACCCCACCCAGGACCTTTGAGCAGCCTAAGGAACAGCCAGAAGTGAGGACTGAGGCCAGGCTAGGGGCGATCTCTGCACACCCTCTAAGACTTGGATCCTGAGAGGGAGGCGGTTGGTATTGCTAACTGATAAGGAAGTTTCAAGGGCAGACCAGGCCTCTGCCTGCTTGGTTCTTCTGGGATTCTCTATTTAGCAGCCTCCTCCAGTGTCCCAGGAGACCGACCAGCCTGTCAGCCACAGAATAGTGGTGAGGAGGTGCATCTGGGGGAAAGGAAGGTCTGCTAATAACAACCCAACTTTTCTTGGTTGCAAGAAAAAAGCTGCAAGTGGCCAGAGTCCCTCTTCTAAGAGGAAAAGTGGGAGGACAGTTGACCCCCGGGCCCTGGCAGGAAACGGTAGCACCCAGCACAGGGTACAGTGATAACCACAGCAGGAACCAGATGATTGTAGCAAGTCTCAGGGGAGGGGAGGGGCCCAAACACCTTCCTGTGGTCCAGATGGTGAACAGGACAAGGGGAACCGGAAGACGGAAGGTGTGGGTCAGAGCTGTTTTCTTTGGGACTCTTAGAGATGAGTAGAGATGCCCAGCACTAACCATTGTGCTAACTTGCTGACAGGATGCCCCAAACACTTGAAGGGGTTGGTACTTCCTTTTGTGTGCCACAGGACAACGGCATGGCAATGGGGCTTGGACCTCTCTGTACTCTTAGCAGCTTAGGTCCCCCGGGTACGGCTTTCTACTGTCTTCCGGATTATGATCCAGAAGATCTGCACGGCAGATATTGGGGTTGGCCGCCATTGCCCCCTCGGCTAAGATCCTGCAGTGAACCATCATTGTCCAGAAGACTCTGACTTTCCATTTTCACTTTTCCTTTGAGTCTCTCAAATAGTTCCACCTGTGACCTCCTTTCAGGCCTCCATACAAATAAGATCCCTTGCTTCAGGGCTGACCCTTTCTGGCCTTTTTTCATTCTCCTCACTTTAACGTCCTCTGGATTTTGAGCAGGGGGCGGGCGGAGGGGGTTGTGTGTCCACAAACATCTGTCACAACTGCCTTCCCTGACCACTCTGTTCTGTTCCCCCATCTTGTCATCTGTGTCCCGACGTCCTCCTGTCCCCCACCCCCACTTACCCCACCTTCGTCTCTACCCTGGTCCTAATTACCTCTCGATAAGGTACGTCTTTGTGTTGTCTCTTTCCCATGAGACTGATTGAAAAAGGCGGTGGGGCTGGGGGGGGTGGGGAGTAAAGGCTTCACATATTCAACGTCAGTGCACACGCTCCCGGCGTGATCAATATTGCTGTTCTTGCTACTGATTGAGGGGACAGTGTCCAAGGACAAGAGACAAGAGTACAGTGGCCTCCCACAGGTCTTGCTGGGCACAGGCTTGGTCAGTTGATTGACAAATGCATTCTCACCCTTCAGAAATGTGGAGCATTTGCCTTTGTTACAGACACAGGTGGCTGGGCTGGAGGGGGAAGCCTGCTGGCACATGTCCTGGTATGCGGTCGTGTTCAAAGCACACGATTACGCTGCATTCCAGAGAGATAAAGCAGTGGAAGGGAGCTTCCATTCAGGCTCTGAGAGGTATTAATAACCGCGAGAGGACTTGAGCAAGGATGGACAGAGTGTCAGAGTTGGAAAGACCCTGAAGTCTTGCAGTGAGTGTGCAGAGGGTGAGGATCTGACACGTGCCTTTCCATTCCCAGGCCCGGCTCTTCCCGCCTTGCCTCAAGCGGCACCCACTTCTCTCCGATTTACACCGTTCCAGCTGGATTGCATCTCTGGCTTTCCAAACGACGGTTCTTTCTACATCAAATTCCAGAAGAGTTTCCCATTCCACTCTACAACCAGCTAGACAATACTATCAACAGGCTGGGCTCCAATCACTAAGTTTTATACATTTTATTTCTGCATGTGTTTGTTTAGAAAAAGCAGGGGGAAGATTCTTGAGGTGTCTGAATTAGCATGGGAGATACATATACCTACACATAGGCATATGCATACACACATATATGTGGAGGCCAGAGGTCATCCTTGGGTGTTCTCAGCAGTCATCCACCTAGGTCGTTTTGTTTGTTTGTTTTGTTTTGTTTTTTTTTGTTGTTTTCTTTGAGATAGGGCCTCTCTCTGTGCAGCCTTGGCTGTCCTGGAACGCACTCTGTAGACCAGTCTGGTCTCAAACTCAGCGATCTGCCTGCCTCTGCCTCCTGAGTGCTGGCATTAAAGGCATGCATCACCACTGCCTGGCCAGCCTAGCCTTTTGAGAGAGGGTCTCTCATTATCTGGTGCTTACCGGTGAGGCTTGGCTGGCGTCCAGGGAGTCCTAGTGCTTTGTCTTTGTCACCTCAGCACCGGGATTTCAAGTACACACCACAGCCAGTGCTTTGCTTTTTCGCATGGCTAGGGACTGAACTCGGGTTTTCTTGCTTGCAATGGTAAGCACTTTACCGACTAAGCTACCGCCTAAGCACCCTGTTTAATTTCTTTTGTTGTTAAACTAGAATCTGTAGGGCTGGCAGAGACCTTCAGTGATTTTTCTTTTAATTTTTGTACATTTTAATTTATGTGCATGTGTGCATGCCTGCTGTATATATGTGTACCGTGGGTGTGAAAGGTACCTGTGGAGACCTCACAGAATTTCAGATGCTCTGAAAGGTGAAGTGACAGGCAGTAGCGAGCTGCCCCATGTTAGTACTGGGAACTGAGCTGGGGTCCTGGGGAAGAGCGGCAGATGCTCGGAATTGCTGAGTCATCTCTTCAGTCCTTGGGTGAATGTTGCCAAGTCATTTTAAAAAGATACAGCTACTCTGGGAGGCAAACCCAAGCCAACCCAACCCAAAACGCAAGGGGCTAGAGAGATGGCTCGGCACTTAAGAGCTCTTCTTGCTCTTATAGAGGACCTGAGTTCAATTCCCAGCACCCATCTGTAAAACTCCAGTTCTAGGGGACCTGCCCTCTTCTGACCTATGTGAGCACGCACAGTGCACAACAGACCCATGCGGGCAAACAGACACATGAACTACAATAAATCTAAAAGACAAACAAGCCACTGTCCTTTGACACTGGGCCTTACTCTGTAGGTGGATCTGGAACTCAGTTTGTAGCACAGGCTGTTCTCGAACACATTGTTATCCTCCTAGCCCAGGCTCCCGAGTGCTGGGATTACAGACCTGCGTCACCACGCTGGTCAAAAAAGAAACAAAACCAAAAACGAAACAAAACAAAACAAAAAAAAAGAAGAACTACTATTTTTATCGAACACCTGTGCTCTGAATCATCTTTGGGGACTTTCTGACTTTTGCATTCATTCAGTATCGCAAACAAAAGCTTTTAATAGGCCTAGTGTGAGCATCTGTGATTTGGAACAAATCCTGGGCATAGGAGTGTCATGGTTTGAAAATGCTTGGCTCAGGGAGTGGCACTGTTTGGAGGTGTGGCCTTTGGAGGTGTGGCCTTTGGAGGTGTGGCCTTGTTGGAGTAGGCGTGTCACTGTGGGCGTGGGCTTTAAGACCTTCACCCTAGCAGTCTGGAAGTCAGTATTCTGCTAGCAACCTTCAGGTGAAGGATCTAGACCCCTCAGCTCCTCCTGGCCATGCCTGCCTGGATGCTGCCATGTGCCCACCTTGATGGTAATGGACTGAACCTCTGAACCTGTAAGCCAGCCCCAACTAAATGTTGTCCTTACAAGAGTTGCCTTGGTCATGGTGTCTCTTCCCAGCAGTAAAACCCTAACTACGACAAGGATCGCTTGTGCTGTGCTTGGACGAAGTGCCTGCTGGAAGGAGATGTCTCTCTACAGGAGGCACATGGAGCAAACTGAGCAACATCTGAGTTTGTACACAGAGCCCAGGCCTGCTGGAGTAAAGCAGAACCATCCCTCGGAGCGTGGTGATGCCAGAAATGTCAGCAGGTTGCAACCTGTGGGTCTGGACCCCTTTGAAGAGATTGAATGACCCTTTTACAGGGGTGACCTAAGACCGTCAGACATATCGGATACTTAAATTATGGTTCGTAACAGGAGTAAGAATACAGTTATGAACCAGCAATGAAAATAATTTTATGGTTGGGGGTCACCACAACATGAGGAACTGTACTAAAGGGCTGCAGCATTGGGAACCACTGAGTCATGCAGACAGTTCAAGCATTTACTTAAAATTCATGAAAAGACACTTAGTTTCGGGGTGTCAGTTGACTTCCCAAACACAGGAGTTAATAATTCCTTAGTGTAAACGTTGCGATGGCATGCTGTGTGTGTGACACCATCCTCTCAGAGTTGGCAGCACGTTCTTTATTTCCAGGGCGTCTCTAATGTTTTCTAGGGCCAGGGAAGTGATGCTAGTTCAGGTAGCTATTACTTGAACCTTTTTAAAATAAAGATTAATTTATTTATTATATGAAAGTACACTGTAGCTGTCTTCAGACACACCAGAAGAGGACATCAGATCTCATTGCAGATGGTTGTGAGCCACCATGTGGTTGCTGGGATTTGAACTCAGGATCTCTGGAAGAGCGGTCAGTGCTCTTAACCACTGAGCCATCTCTTCAGCCCTTGAAAACAGTCTGGTTAGAGAAGTTAAAGCCTTGTTGCTAGCTGGCTCTACATTAGGATTCAGATTTTAAAGAAACTAGTGTTCCATATGCCCATGCCTATGGAGAACAATCTGGGACAGGCAAGAAGGCGGGAGAAAAGTTCTTAGGCTGAGGGCTGCAGATATGGCTCAGTGGTTAAGAACACCTGCTGCTCCCAGGACCCATAAAGAGGCTCAAAACCATCTGTAAGTCCAGTTTCAGGGGATCGAAAGACATCTTCTGGACTCCCTGGGTACCAGGCATGAGGTACACAGACATACATGCAGGCAAAACACTCATACACATGAAAACAAACAAACAAACAAACAAACAAACAGAAACTCAAGGGCTGGAGAGACAGCTCAGCAGTTAAGAGCGCTGGCTGCTCTTTCGGAGAACCTGGTTCAATTCCCAGCACAATATGGCAGCTTGGAACTGTAACTTTTATTCCAGGGGACCTAACACCCTCATGCCAGACATACATTCAGGCAAAACAGCAATGTGTATAAAATACAGATAAATTAAATAAAAACAAGCAAAACGGGCTGAAGAGATGGCTCAGTAGTTAAGAGCTCTGGCTGCTTTTTGGAAGGACCCGGCCGGGTTCAACGCTCAGTAGTCCCATGACGACTCCCAACTGTCTGTCACTCCAGTTCCAGGATCTGACATCCTCACACAGACATACATACAGGTAAAATACCAGTGCACATAAAAAAATTAAAAATCAAAAGAAAAACCTTTTTTTGGTTGTTGTTGTTTTGTTTTGTTTTGTTTTTTTTGAGACAGGGTTTCTCTGTGTAGCCCTGGCTGTCCTGGTACTCGATCTGTAGAGCAGGCTAGTCATAACCTCACAGAGATCCTACTGCCTCTGCTTTCCAAGTGTTGGGACTAAAGGTATATGCCACCATTACCCTGCCAAAAACTTAAAAAAAAAAAAAAAAAAAAAAAAAAGATGTAGCCTGAGACCACCAGGGAACACTGGCTGCACTTTGCCAACATACTGTTCCTAAGGAAACCCAGGTAAAAGACAGGGTCCTTTTCTATCTTTAAACAGAAATTGGGGTCTAATACAAGCCATGCCCAAAGGCAATGAAAGGGACCGTTAGAGTCAAAACAGTCACAGAGAATGCCTGCAAAGCATCTCTAGAAGGGGGACTAACTTCGTCAAAAGACATTTTAAGAAGAGGAGGGGCCAAAGTGAGGAGGGGGAGAGGTGGGGAGGAGGGGACGGATGAGAAGGAGGAGGACCTGGGCCAGGCACCTCTTGCTCATCTTCCCCAAGGCCTCACTCAGGACAACTTTCGCAGGGCCTGGGTTGTGAACGCTACCCAACTCTAACCATGGTGTGCACAGGAAAGCTGGCTCTTGAAGGGAATGAGGCTAGTCCCAGGAGCTGTGGGCCCCTGAAGGAGGCCTGTCATGGTAAGAGACAAGCTTGGGCCCTGTGCTTACCTGGTGGTGAAGGTAAGGCCATCTTCAGCCCCAGCAAGCCCCGGCGGTGTGACCCCAGGGTGGAGACAGGCAGATGACGGCGCATGTACAGGTGGGCATGGGTTTTTATTCTCAGTGCATGGTGTTGGTTTCTGTTCATCAGCAGAAAGCTTTATTGGTTCCAAAAAGTTACACCCTTTAAAACTCTTTTTCTTCCCGTGTCAGTTGGAGAACACATTTGTAGTACAGATTTGTCAGTTTATAGCATCCCCCACCCCGTCCCAAGAGCCATATAAATACATGCAAAACATTATACACAGAGCTTAAATAATATCAAATGCAAATACAGATTGGGTGCACTGTTCAGCTGAGCTGCAAACTACGGCCACACACGCTAGGATACACATTGCTTTGATATCATAATGTCTGACATGCAGACCGTGAAAGTCAATTTTCTTTTTTTTTTTCTTTTTCCTTTTAGTTTTGTACAAAAATACCAGTGCTCATTATATCAGTTGCTGAGAAGAACTCAAAATTCCTATCTGCATGCCCATTAGAAAAGATGGCGTAGAGCGATTTGTCAGCACATATGTGGCATATTTATTTACATATGGCATATATACATATGGGGAGAAACTCTGGGCCAAAGGCCCATTCAGCTGCAGGGGTCTCACCTCCCGTCACCTCTCCCAACCAAGAAGAAAGGGGGCAGCAGGCAGAACTGTAGACCTGGGAAGGCAAAAGTTCTGGCTCTGAGCTAAATGGAAGGGCGGGAGAGGATCTGGTCTATTCTGAGGAGGTGGCTGGAATGGCTTTAGAACAGCAGGCATTGCAAGGGCCCACCCCTACCAGTGCCATGGGGTGGACCCTAGATGCAGAAAGTGATTGAATGTGCAGATTGGGATGGTGCCACAGGTAGCTTCAATTGTAAGGCAAGGGGGATGGGGAGAACGGGGAGGATCTGGGAGAGGGTTCTGGCACACTCAACTTCCCTTGGGCTTTCAGCAGTGAGGTAACCCCTCGGATTGACCTTTGAAACTCTCCCCTAAAGCTCGAAGGCAAAAAGAAATCCAACCCTGGGGAACCCACAAGTGCCCAGAGGGCTTCTAGCTGGTCTCTCCTACAACTTTTGGGATGGGAAAACTGCCACAGAGGACATCGTGGAACTGTTGAGAAGGACCTAGTCCTGAGACTGTCAGACAGAGCTAGAAGTAGCCATTGCTGTTACATTATCTTTTCCAGTTTGGAGCTCTGGACAAAAACAGCAGGATGTTACAACTCAGAGTCATACACAAAACCTCACTAGTGGCGTCTCTCCAGTGGGAGGGGAAAGGGGAAAACATAAAGAAATGCGGACCCCATGTCAGAGTACCCTTGCTGACTAGGAGAGACCAGCCATCACTGATACTACTCTGTTTGCTAATTCCTCAAGAAACAGAAACCCAACTGATCCTTGCTCCTGAGTACCAACAAGTCTGGCTCTCCTCCAAGGCAGCATCCATCCATGGCCTGACAGACAGCTAAGGAGCCTCTTTGTGGGTGTTTCCCTCACTACCTGCAGGTTCTTACCCGTTTGTCCAGGTTTATCAAAAGAGGGCTCTAGGATATATTCTCTTCCTCCCATCAGACCTCTTTCAAATCCGGAGCACCATTTAGGGGAAAGTGTCATTAACTTATGTCATATTTACTCACTGCCACCTGGATTACTGAAACTGAATAGACAAGAACATATAAAAACGTATGCACAGAAACACTTGAACTCACTCAATTCCATATCAACAAAATTTATATTAAAAAAAAGTCTAGAACCCAACAATTTTTTTCCCTAAATATAAAGATGGCCGTTTGGAGAAAGGAAGTATGGTATATTGGTTGTTGTCGTTGTTTTAACCAGTTACAAACGTACTGAGTCACCTGTCATGTCAAACAGCTGGTGGTGTGCTCCTCTCCACGGCGTGGCATGGTGGCACATTATTTGAAATTCTTTAAACAATATATATATACATATATGGCTGACTCATAAATGTCAGTTTCTGAGCTAAAGAAAACTATATTTTTTGCATAATATTTCTATATTTTCTCTCTTACTATGGAAATTACTGAAAACACACACACACACACACACACACACACACACACAAACGTGTTGACTTTTGAAAAAGTAGACACAAGCCCTCAGGAGTAACCTGTCAGGCACCACAAGAGTCTTTTGGGAGCAAGGATGGTAAAATGGCCTTTGAAACTTGTTATTGGCTTGCTTTAAAAAAAAAAAAATGATCTGAGGTAATAAAAGAGCTGACAGAATCAAATCTTCTAATGTACTTAGATATAGTTGAACAGCTAACACCTCGAGGGAGATGCCCCCCCCCCCATGAGGGAAGATTGCTGAAGTGTGTAAGCCTTACAAAATCCGAATCCAAACCTTCTCTCTACTTCCTATAATGATGGGCTGTGCTGGAACGGGTGTGAAATGGTGTTTGTTCCTTCACTCACCCTCCCCTGGCAGCTTGGGTGAAAGGTGGGGTGGGAGGAAGATTGCTAGAAAAAAGGCTACAGGTGGTCAGGCTGTTTTCAGGAGCCTCACTCGCCCTCTTATTCTCATCACCCTAGAAAGAGGGAGGCAGGCTTCACTAACCCAACAGTGGATGGGACTTGGGGACATGGATTCGACCCACTGCACAGACATGCTTAAATCAGCCAGCCGAGATACACATGGAGCACCTGTGCCTCCTCCTCATCCCAGTAAGGCAAAGTCCCTTTGGGTGAAGTTCCCGGCTCCGGGAGGCTGCTGGGCAGAGGGTGCTCTGGGCAGTGTTCAGGGCAGAAAGGCACAGACTTTCCCAGGCAGCAGTGGAGACAGACCCTGGAGGAGGGTATGTGAAGACAGAGAGGTTGGGGGTGGGGGCAGGAAGCTTTCCAGGGAGGGCCTTTAGCCCCTTGACTCAGCATGCTGTTTGGGCGCCTCCTCTCTTCAACGTTAGAATGTTTGCAAAAGTTGGGGACCTCCTTAGAGACGGAAAATGTTGTGGGACACAACAAAGTGTAGCTCCTGAAGGACTGGCGCTTTAGTCCTTCCCAAGGCTTCTTAACACTCATCCTCGCCTCCCACGACAGAAGGAAGCTCCTGCTCTGGGAGAGCCTTGGCAAACAAATACCCTTGAAAGTAGTCTGCTTCAGTGACTTCTGGTCCTAGGCCTGCCCCATGTTGATCCTGAAACTCCTCGAGCAGCTGGAAGGCAGGGTCATGGCCCCCTCACTCTTTGCTACCACCCCAGGCAAGAAGGAAGCTCAGGCCTATGGTCATGGCTGATTTCCCTGGCACTTAAAAACTCCTATCCACCCAAGAAGACATTCAGAAGTTGGTGCTGACCTGGTAAGATTAGGGAAATATTTCACTAGCTCATTTGCTCCAAAAAGACCATTTTAGAAAAGAAATCTGCCTGCCTCTGGAACAAAATGAAAGGTTCTACTGGGGCCAGTTAGGGTCAAATTGACTCAGTTTGGCCATGCCCTTTCCATTCTTGTAATTACCACAACATAAAGAGAGTGGGAGGAGTGGATGAAAGAAAAGATGGTAAGGGTCAGGTGAGATCCAAAGAACCTTGGGGGACGTCAGACTGAAGGGCAGAAAGAGCTAGAGGCCTTAGTGTGCACATTTTCAAAATAGGAAAGAACATTTTAAGGATAGTCACTCTACTGAAACGCGAACATGGGGCGTTTGTCTCTCACTGAGCCCACGACTTAGCTTGTGAAATCTCCAAGTCAGAAGGGGGTGGTGGCATGTGTGGGGGATGCTGGGGAGACTTTGGGTTGGGCGATGCCAAGAGGATTGTCACTACTTCTTTAAAATGACAACTGGTACGCCTGGGGAGCGGAGCTACTGTTACCTGCCCAAGGTCTGACCGAATCCATGTAGGTCTGTGCTTCTTCATGGTCAGGTGGGGGTTCTCACACGCTTAGGAGCAGCTGACGAACAATGACAAGTCCCACCATCACATACAGATAGGACAGATGAAGACAAAAAGGGGAGAGCAGGGACGGGACTCAGAGGATGGACGTTCAGACCGGGGTCTCCTGGCTTTGTAGAGGGCTGTCTGGATGGGAGGCAACGATTTGCACTTGGTGGCAGTCCACGGCATTGTTATTCGTGTTGTTCTGTGGAACAGTTTCGGCATCCGGCAGGCGCTTGGTCATCCCCGACTTAGAAGCCAACGAAGGACTTTCCTCTTGATTCAGGAAGGACTGTGGCATTTCATCGTCTGCGGCGTACTCAGGTTGGGTCATGAAGCTGTGGATGGAGACCTGGTTCTTGGATTTATGAATGACGTCTCGGAAACTATGAAATACTTTGACCACTCTGATCTATAACCAGGAGAAACAAGAAAGAGGATGAGAAGACGGGGGTGGGGGTGAGAATCGGCAAGCAGAACAAGAGAAATTAGTGGTTTGAGGAGAGAAACAAAACCCCCAACTACAAAACATGATGGCTCGACCGCCCGCATCATCACGCGCCTCGGATCTCAAGCGCAAGGCGCGGAGTGACTGAGGGCAGACAATAAGGATGTTTCAAAGGTTGCATTCCAAAAAAAAAAAAAAAAAATAGCACAAAGCAAACTTAGCATTCCCAAAGAATCCACTCTTAAAATGAAATAAACCAAGAGATTGGTTAGTTCTTTTGGATAGAGGACAACATGTTGGAACTAGGTGACATTAATGGAAGAACTTAAAAGGCAATTCACACAGGTGACTTTCTGTATTGAGGCCAAACCTCTTGTGAATGTGGGATGGGAAAATTACACTCTGCAGCACTGTTATCCGTTTAATCCCCTCAAAAGCCAACATCCACCAAACTGCACATGATAAACACTGGGTGACAAGTGATCATAGATACTGTGCACAGGCAGACAAACCAATCTTCATTCCACAGCATGCAGGAAATTCAAAGTCCCTAACTGCTCATTCAGAAGACATGCACATCTCTTTACATCCCGCAACCTCTGCTGTGTCCTCTCCCCCACAGAAGGGAGTTCCTCCTCTCCATGCCCTCTTCCCCTAGAAGATGCAGATAAAACACAGGTGTGAAAAGCAGTCTTTCCCTGTCTACTGAGGAAGGCCTGGTGTTTGCCCTTCAAGTACAGCCATGTCTAATCCATAGCAATGTTGCTCAAACACAGAGTGTACATTCGTGCGGCTCTGCCCAGCCATTTGCATATTGTGACGAGGAACGTGACGTTGCGTGAGGATGCAGAGGGGCCAGGAGAGAAGCCTGATCCAGAAGGCAGGCTTCAAATGAGTGGCTTTTCTGCCTGGACGGTTGAAAAGAATGAAGGAGACACTTTGCAGTGTTCCTGGGTAAATGGGCAAACGTGTTGCCCTGTCAGCCTTCGCTCTACTGCATAGAAGGGACTTGGTGACTCAAGAGTCTAGGGAAGACACTGTAATGAATCATGGGGGCAGCTTTGGCTTAGTCCTAAGCATCGACTCCTGTTTTCTACATGTCTGACCTGTGTCACCCAAGTGTGGCTTTGAATATGGGTTTTGTCTGGGATGTGGTGTCGGGGAAGTTGTATACCAGAGAGAAAGAGAGCGAGGCCGGGAAAAGCTGGTGGTTCCAGGGTGTCTTTTGTTGGGGGAGGTGGTCAGTTTTAGTATGGTTCAGACCCATTCTTCCTTGGAAAAGAAACGAGATTGATAAGAAAGAAATTGTTAGGCTGGGGAGGAGTTGGGGGGAGGAGTGGATGTCAGGTAGTAAGAGTGTCTCTTTAATTCTACTGTTTAAACAGAACAACACGGCCCTAGAGAAGAAGCAAGAGTGTGGAGGTAGCAGCACACACAGTCAGCCACATAAACCAGCTGGGTTTTCTGTCCTGGGTCCTCTCAGAGTTTTACAGATCCCTCCAAGATACGGGAGCCTCACCCTCTCTTCTCTGGCTTGACCTTTCTCCTGTTGGGGTGATTAATAACCCTCTTATGGGCAAACAAACACAAGAGTTAAAATGAAGAGGGAGGGGCTGGTGGGAAAAATAGGGCCACCTTTGGGTGTGTCCCCATTTAGACTTCAGGGCTTCTAGGGGAACCAGCCACCTGGAAGGAAACCCAAACAAGGAGTCAGGGAACTGGGGAGAACTCCCTGGCTTAGGGGCTGGGGGAAAGAGTGAGGCATAGAGGCATGAAGGCTCAACTCCAACACTGGCTCAGAGACCATCTGCTGATGGGCAGTCAGTCACACAGTAAGTATATCACCAGCTGATCGAGCCTGGCATCCTCTGGGCCTGGAGCACAGGATCTGGTGTGGGAGCAGTATGTGCTGGAGTTGGCATGGAGAAAGCAACACACACACACACACACACACACACACACACACACACACACACACACTTAGCCAGGAAATGTTTCCTGAGGGGCTGATTGAAGGGTAACTCCTTCACCTGGAGGGACCCCAAAGCAGGATGGACCACCAGTGAGTGTGGAACATACTTGGAAGCTTAGTGCTGATCTGATGAAGGTGTCATTGCCCTATGGGAATACCATATCTTTCTACTCCCCTTTCATATGCTAGGGGCAGAGAGATACAGAACTTCCTTGTAGAGGGAAGGAAGCTTAGGGACCTTGAGGAGATTGGATGTACAATCGAAGACATTTAAAACACTTTGGGATGGGGAAAAGGGTTTTAAAATATACAACTGGAACTCCTGGGACCTCCAGGGGAGGGACATGCCAGAGAAAGAGTGGGTGTGGTTCGTTTCTTTTTGGTCTAAACTTTTAGGGGCTTAGGGAATGTGGTTTGCCAGCTCCTCTGAGCCCACCGGTCTCTGTTCTCTGCCATTAAGTCCCCAGGACAGCCAGCACTAGCTCTTTCTATCAGAGAAGTGGATGAACGATTAGGCAGGACTAGTTAGTTAGAAAGGGAGGGCAGAACTAGAGAGAGAAGAGATTAGGAGAGGAATGTGGCAGGACTAGGAGAGGTTTTGCACTTCACAAGGCAAGACCTATTCAGTGTCTTCAGGCCTGCCTTTGGGCCTCAAGAAACGGCTGGTATCACTGTAGCCCCCACTCTCAATTCCAAATTCATACCAGAACTTTTATGGGTAGCTAACGGGCAGAAACAGGTTGAAGTCAGGAAAAGCTGCCCCCGCGGTCATGCGATTACAGGCAAAACCCGCAACTCTGAGTTGGCTGTGGGGAGGGATAGACCAGAGACGCAAGTATTTAAAGTCTGTAACACGTGTGAGGACAGAGGACCTTCCCTCGCTGACTGCCTCCCCTCTGCTTCCCTTTCCGGGAAAGTAAAATAGACCAGGAATAGGAAGGCATTAGCAAGTGTCCTATAATCTACCAGGGGGATCAGCAGGGCCTGGGCTAAAACCTGACAGGTGCTAATTAAATCTGGACAGCCGGGGTTTCCTAAGACGGAATGCAAGGGCTGGCTGGACAATCAAGTTAGATGAAAAGATGAGAAAGGGGGAGGGGAGGGCGCAAAGTAACAATCCTCCGGCCTCGGCCACCCGAGGGCTGGGGTGCTGCATACCACCATGTGGGCCAATAAAGTTTTCTTTCTCCTACTCGTATGTGCACTAATTGGTTCTGGAACTAGAGATCCATTTAAGGTCACCTTAAAGGTGAGACGACATGGGTTGAACTGACTTCTTTCCAATCTAAGTTACAACTTTGGTTGCCAGCTACCAGTACGCTGGCAGCTAAAAGGACTGTCATTGGTGACCAAGTTCAGCACTGGCTCGGTTAGGACACCCCCTGGGCAGAGGCTCCGTCACCCCAAGTATACTGCCTCCTAGGCCTCCCTGGGCACTGACTTCACATCTAAAGGGGCGGAGTTAGAAGAGGAGGAGGAACAAAGCAACAGGCAGAACCTGAGGTGAAACAAAGAAAAACCAAACCAAACAACTCAAGGAGAGAAGCAGCAAGCAATGCAGAGGGCCAATCAGAGAGAAGCAGCAAGCGATGCAGAGGGCCAATCAGAGAGAAGTAGCAAGCAATGCAGAGGGCCAATCAGAGAGAAGCAGCAAGCAATGCAGTGAGCCAATCTTAGAGAAGCAGCAAGCAACGCAGAGGGCCAATCAGAGAGAAGCAGCAAGCAACGCAGAGGGCCAATCAGAAAACCGGGTTATCGTCTTCAAAATAGGTAAGGTTTAATAACTTCCCAACATTAAAAAAATAAATAAAACGAAAGGTGTATCCAGCCTGGTTTTTCTTCCCTTAAGTCAAAGAGGTGGGTGGGTGGGGGGGGGTGTACCCAAAAAGGACAAGTAACCACGGTTGGTTAAAGTGGATGCCGCGTGCTGTCTTGTGGTCGCTTTAGTAAATCATGCATTGTAATATACTCTCACTCACTGCCCACAGGAGGAGGTGTAACGGCAGAAGAGGTGGAGGGGGAGGTTCTGACTGACGTAACTGCTTCTGAATAGGAGCTAGGAACCAGTTTTACATCAAGTTGTTGACTCAAGTTCTGTCGCCTTAGGACTCCCTTAAAAGAGGCTCCCGTCTGGAATTTGTTAATTACTTCAATCTGCAAAGAATCAGAGAGTGAGACAGCTTTGCTCCACAGTCAGAGAGAAGCAAGAGGGAAGGCAGGGTCAGGAGGGCTGGGGAGAGGGGTAGGAGAGCAAGAGAGATATTCCCTCAAACCCAGAGCAACAGGCGAGGGTGGGGGAGGGGAGGGCAGCGATTGCAAACCACACGTCATTTAAAGAAATTTGCTATGGGTTTCCAAATGCCTAGCTAGGATTCAGTTTTCTTTTCCCTGTAGCCTCGGATGCACAGGTGTCCAAAGGCCTTTAAAATGCAAAAGAACTTCTCCCCACCACTGACAGGTAGCCTTTTCATTATGTTGACCTGTACTCTTAAAAAACAAGGCATGCAATTTGACATACCAGAAACAAAGTATATGTTAGTGAAATTTAAGGCTCAGGAGCATCTAAACCAAATAAGTCAACTAATTGTTGTTTTTTGTTTGTTTGCTTGCAAAATTTCCAGGAAATAAAGACGTGTGTAGAGAAGAATGGGCAGTGTAGTAGTCCACACAGAGTTGGCCTTGGTAAAGACTGCTAGCCTGTGTGCCTTGGTATGGAGGAGGTGTCTTTCTTGACGCTTCCTCTACTTGCAGTGGAGCTCAGGATTCTGGTGGTCCACGAGACAGAGCTGCACTCATGGCATTACTTAAGCACTGGAGACCTTCACTGGCAGACTGGTGCTGGAGGTGCTGGGAGGCTGCAGCTCTCCGCCCACCTGCCTACCAGAGCAGCCCTCTGGCTTTCAGCTCCTTCTTAGGGATGGGGGCAATTCATATCACCGCTTTCCCACAGTAGCAATGATCTGGGGTGTTAATCAATTTACCACCCTTTTCCTTGACCCCTACATAATAAGGAACAGATAGAAAGGCATTCCTGTATCTTTCAGAGATCTGTTGAGATCCTGTGACTGCATCCCCAGGAGACAGGTGTCTCCCGAGTCAGGTGCCTGTCCTTGTACACAGCTTCTGGAGAAGCCAGGAAATGCTTAGGGTGGAGACGAGTGTGAGCTAAACTGCTTCCCCTCATAGGCACTTTTCTGCTACAGTGGCCTGCGGGCTGGAGCTGCAGGAGGTAAGGGCAGCCCCTGGGGTTGGGTGGGGTTCCAGTCCCAGGAAGAAGCGCCTTCAGAATGTTACAGGGCTGACCTTCCACAAGGAAACTGCATTCCGAGCGAGCAAGTTTACTGTTCTGAGAGTCCAGCACTTTTTTCTTCAAATGTTTGCTTTCTAGTGCTTTTACCTCGTCTCCACACTAAGCATTTCCTGGCTAACTAAAGGGTAAAGGTGAAGGGGAGGAACGGCCTAGAACCAGGGAAAGGGGAATCCCAGCCAGGCCTGGGCAGTAGCTTGACAATGTCTCCCACCCCAAGGCTGCATTGGGGACCAGCAGCCAGACAGGAAGGGTTCCTGAGACCCAACAACTGATGGGGGTGGGAGGGCTTTGGACACGGAAGATGCAGTGAGCACGCTCAGTCTTACTTGCTCAGTTAGGTGCCAGTCACAATGGCATGGATGGATCCTGTCAGTGGCATCTTTAATAGGCTGCCATTGGAGCCTGAGTTTAGGCTTTTGTTTGTTTGGTTTTGAGGTAGGATCTAGCTACACAGCCCAGGCTGGCCTGGAACTAGGAATCCTTCCACCTCAGACTCCTGAATACTGAGGTCGTAGATGTGTACCGCCAGGGCTGGTCTCAGGTTTAGGCTTTAAAGTCTATCTGGCCCATCTATCTTATGCTCTAGCAAGGAAGGAAGTATGCCTAACGGTATGTGTGCCTTGAGATCAAACAGAGGGGTATGGAGAGGGACTGCTAACTGGAAGTGCAGGAACAGGAAGGGCCATGAATCTCAGCTCCCCAGAAGGAAGGAAGACTGGAAAGAAGGAGGCTCTAGAATGAGGGATCCTGGCTAAAAACAAAAACAAAAACAAACAAACAAAAAAACCCAGAAACACCACACCCCCCAAAACAAAACAAAACAAAACAAAACAAAAAAACAAAACAAAAAAAGCAGTCACACAGTAGAAAAGGAGGTGGGTGATCCTGAAGGGAAGAAAAGCAAAATGAGGTTATTTTGAAAGGAGTAGACCTGAAGGACAGCAACAGGGGCTTTAGAGATGGGAGTCAAGGTTTACAGGCACCCGAGGGACTCAGCGGAGGTGGGGACTTGATATCATGAGGTGGTATATGTAGGCCATGATACAGTTCCCTTCCCAGGACAGAGAGGAAAGGAGCCCAGGGTTTCCAACTGCATCCTGCTCATTTTTCTGCCTGGTATCTTCCCCAGAGGAGGACAGTGCCTACCAGGTAAGTAGCTTAAACTGCGAATTCACTTGTCTTCCCTGTGCACTAGAGGGGAAGGGAAAGGAAATGGGGGGAGGCTAGCCAGGCGGTTTTCTAAGCCAGCCAAAGGCCAAATTTTGAAAATGAAATATTTTGATCTCTTGCCAACTAGGAGGAAGAAACAGGCCTTGCTCAGGAGAGTCCCCTTAAGATCTCGGAACTGATGGTTTGTTCAGGATTTTGGGACTAAAACAATAAAAGGTTGAGGGGTTGGAGCAGAGAAAAAGCGTTATTACTGCCAAGGCCAGTCAGCTCACCCTGAAGGTGCATGGAAAGTGTGTGTGTGTGGGGGGGGTATGGTTAGGGCTACAAGCAGGGTACTCACTTGTACTCCGTTTCAGAAATTCCCTTTTTGGGAACAAGTCTGAATCCTTCCAAAGATATTAGGCACTGAAAGACTGCTGTTGATAGCTACTTAATCATCACATTCCCCAGAGAGGACTTGCATCAAGGCGGAATAAAGTAAGAAGGGGAGCCTCTTTAACAAAGACCTCCCCAAATAACAGCTCTCCCCACAACAGCAGCATGACGGGCATGCCTAGTGACTGCCAGGGATGCTGGCTTTTCCTTCCAGTTTTAGAAAATCAGGGTCTTTTATTTCTTCCTTCAGGGCAGGGAAGGGACTACATGGTCCCTATCTTGGGGTCAAGTCTGGTGCTGGAATGGACCTTAGGTGGGAAGACAACTCCACTGACAAACCTGGGGGTACGGGGTTGGGGCTGTAGGGCTAACCACAGCTGAGGAACTCTGTGTATTGTGGCCCATGGTCCAGTCTGTTGACTCTTCCCCCTAGAAGAATCCCCCAGAGACCTCTGGCCCTGTCGGCCCTGAAGTTAAGGAACACGGGTCACCCTTCAACAGTGAGCGTCACAAAGGGGTAAAGGTGTAAACTGCCAGGAATTACTGCTCTCCTACCCTTTCCCAGGATGGGGAGATTTCTTCTCCCAGGGTAAGGACAAGCCACCACAGAGTACCTGAGTCTGAATCCGGTTCAGGCCCCGGACCCAGAGGATCTGGCCTCGGCGAAGCTCCATCTCGGCATGGTCGATCTCTTCCAGCCCCTCAGTGTCCTTGCTGATCTCTTCCTTGTCACTGCCATGGCCCGCCTCTTTCAGGAACTTTAGAGACTTGGTAGGTATTGCAGAGATGACCTGAGAGCAGTTACAGCCAAAGGGGCCAACAGCCACATCCGAGAAGAAAAGACATTAGCAAGCCTGAGCTAGGCCCCTGGGAGGATCCTAAGCCACAAGTCTTTCCCATCTGGACAGCACCAAGAAGCACCAGTCTGCCCAGGTTAACCCGTTGTTCCGGTTGATGGTACTTGGGAAGGAGCTAGCATTCATGGACACACAGAAGGGGACTTGATTCCCGTAATTCCCCAGCCACATGTGCCTCATTACTCTCAAACTTTGTCTCTGTCTTGGCTCTTCCTGCCCACTGCGGTCCTTGTCTTTTTAAGACAACAGAACAGAAGCAGACACACATCAGGAAGAAGTGGGGCCTAGGGCAAACCAAGCTGGGGGAGGGACACATAGTTGAGGGACTGAAACACTGAATTGGAACACAATTAGCTAAGAGTTTCATCCCTTCCTTAACCCCATTTTTAGCTTGTGAAGGGACACTAGGGGGTTCTCAGTACAGACTTGGGATTTGCAGAGAACAGCCCAAGCCAGGACTAAGCATGGTGTTAGGGAAGGATGAACCTTGAAGCAATGATGTCATCGTTGTAATTAATATTAACACTCATAGAGCACTTATGACAGGTGTTGCCATAGTTTTGGAATAGTAACAGTTTACTAGTTAGCAACAATTAGTGGTCGCTCTGTTATCCTCTGTGGAGGTCCCTGATAGACGGAGCGGGTAAGTAACTTACTTGTTCATGGGGGACTGGAGAGAGAGATGGCTCAGTGGTTAAGAGCACTGACTGCTCTCCCAGAGGTCCTGAGTTCAATTCCCAGCAACCACATGGTGGCCCACAACCATCCGTAATGAGATCTGATGCCCTCTTCTGGAGTGTCTGAAGACAGCTACAGTGTACTTATATATAATAAATAAATAAATCTTAACAACAACAACAAAAAATACAAGTAACTTGCCCATGGCTGCTCCGTTTGTGAGAAGAAGGGTAATTCCAGCCCAGCTGTTTCCAGAGGCTGTGCTGATCTCCCCCCCGCCCCCACCCCCGGAGCATTAGTAGAACTGATTTATCTCATGTGGGAGCTGGGCTTCAAACAGCCACCATGAAGCACAGGAGAGGCGGGAAAGCTCAGAGCTACAGCAGCACAGCAGCCCTGGGTCAGGCACCGGCAGTGTGACGTCTGCTTTTTTATTTTTATTTTTTAAAGATCCTTTAATGGAAATTTTTCACTTTTGTTTCAAAAAGCCCCCCCCCCCAGTCTCTAGGTTTGGGCAGAGAACCTAATGTCCCTGAAGTGAAGGCAATGGTTTACTCCAACCTGACACCCCAAGACAGAAGGAGCTTGAAACTGCGAAGGAGAGGAAGGGAGGGAAGGGTCAGGTAAAACAGGGACCTGGGATCTAGCCACTTGTCCCTCTCATTCAGAAAGGAGAGATCTGCAGCCTTGGTGATCTGTCGAGGGCACACCACACTCACCTGGCCCCACAAAAGTTCTCCGATCCCTATAAAGAGACACCACATCCACTGCTCCATGGTGAGGTTTGTGCAGCTGAAGGGCTTACCTCCCACTTCCACAATCAAGATCTGAAACAGAGCAAAGGACAGCCCGCCACCGGGCGTCGGCCTTCCACCAGCCAAGGTCTCCATGGTGGCTAGGGCCACAGCACCCCCTGCAGGGCCCTTGGGGAGCAAGTCCTAATTTTCTTGTGAAACAGGCAAGAACTGCAGACACGGAGAAAGGCAACAGATAAGATCTTTACAGAACGCTTCAAACGGGATTCATGCGGTCGATATGGGTATTATGACAGTGATTAAATGCATGGTCTGGCAGGAGTAGAGAAAGTGTAGGCTTCCTGTGAGGTGGGCTAGTATGAGACAGAGAGTAGGCACTGCAGAAGAGGAGTGTGTGTGTGTGTGTGTGTGTGTGTGTGTGTGTGTGTGTGTGTGTAAAATGGGGGCGGCTTTGCCAAGGAAAAAGCCAACTCATTTTTAAGATTTATTTTCAAAATTGTGTGTGTGTTTGTGTGTATGTGCTTATGTGTGTGTGTATGGTGTGCATGTGTGTGTGTGTGTGAGTGTGTGTGTGTGTGTGTGTGTGTGTGTGTGTGTGTCTGTACTCTCATCCATGTGCTACAGAAGCCAGGAGAGGGTGTCAGCTCTTCTGGAGCTAGAATTACAGGTAGTCCTGAGTCAAGTGGACGTGGGTGCTGTAATTCAAACTCTGGGCCTCTCTTAACTGTGGAGCCATGTCTCCAGCTCCAAGAAGATATTGTTTTGTTATGTGGCCTTCCCATAATCCTTTGTAGCCAAGTGTCTTAGTGAACCCCTAACTAGGTTTACTAGTCAGAACTAGGGCAAGAAGGAAGGAAACTATCTTTCCACTACCAGGCAACTGTGCTCTTGAGCAAGGGACAAGAGGAGCCTGGGCAGGGTGATCCCAGCAGCTACGGATGCACAAACCCACCCTTCCTCTGTGAATTGTACAGAACCATAAGCTCATTCAGAACAGAAGAGTAGGGGTGGGGATGGGGAGCCTACACTACCTGTACACACACATTTCATGTGTGCTGGCCTGGGAATGAGGTAGAAGATAGTGACCCTTCTCTTGGTCACCATATGGAACTTCTGCACATTTAGAAAGGTCATGAGAGAATTCTATAAGTCATACTTGCAGGTGACATGTTACCTTGCCTTGGAGCACCTGACTGGTGCTCCAAGTTCTAAAACAAGGTACCCAGGAAAGCCAGCTGAGAGTCCCAAGGTGTTCACTCCTAACCTTGGTCCTCATAACCCCCTCTCCTAATCTTGGGCACAGAGTCCTAGGTCCCGAGCTTTGGCCCTCTGTCTCCCAGCACTCCTATCCCACTCCACACAGAAGCTTACCTGGCAGAAGAACGTGCCTAAAACAACAGAGCAGAAAATGATGTTGCGGTAGACACCTGCAAAGACATTCTTCTCGCCATGGATCTTCCGAGAGTTGATCTCGTTGAAGAGTTGCATCAGCACAAACGTGTTGAAAACAATGGTGTAGTGCTGGCTGGGTGGTGAATTGAGAGGCGCCTTCCTCCCACTGTCAATGTCAAACAGTTTGTCGCCTAGTAGGGCAGGACAGTTATTAGAGGGTGGCTGTGGTCTCCATGAGGGTCCAGGTTGAGACAGAACATGCTGGGACAGCCGTGCTGATGGCTGATGGCCATTAGAAAGGCCAACCTAATCGGGCCGTTTCTGAGTTATACTAGTTATTGGACGTTTTGCTTGTTCGTTCTTTTTAAATGTTGGCTCTGGTCTCAACTTATCTGATCTTGTCTGTCAGCTGGCATCGCTCCTGTTTGTTTCCCTGTGGTGTGGCACGATGGAAAGTTATGAGCGGCCATGTCTTTGTGCTGGGAGTACACAGGCAGCACTCACTGGGAAAGCTGCTATTATGCCTGTGCTTCGGCGGCTAGTGTGCTACCTTCTCTTCTCAACCATTCTCTGGGCCTAACTAAGTCTACCACTCAGTAGCTGCCTTCCCCTTCCCAACTGTGGCTCACCAGCAAAGACGAGGAGGAAGACGATTCCGAGCTGATACACCGCGTGGCCTAGGATGTTCTTCATCATTGTGCGAGAGATCAGGGGCTTGTTTCGCCCATAGGGGCGACGCCTCAGCAGGGAATCGGTCGGGGGCTCTGTGGCCAGGGCCAGAGAAGCAAACGTGTCCATGATCAGGTTCACCCACAGCATCTGCACCGCTTTCAGTGGGGAATCCTGGTAGGAAGAAGGAGGACCAGGCCTTTCAGCTTGCTCCAGAAACCAAGCCCACGTCACTCTCCGGTGACATCATTCCCTTGATGCGGCCTTGTAGGTTGATGTCTATATGCAGGTGAGGGCCGGCACAAGTTAGGTCAAGGCCATGATTGGACAGTAAAAAAAAATAAGGCGGGGACAAAGCTTTTGTAAGGTGGGAGAGAAGAAGAGGGAAGGGGAATCAAGACAGAGAAGGATGACCCAGATCTGGGTGGTCTTGAATTGCCAAGGTAGTTAGAATGGATTTCTATAGGCAAATTTATCTTATCTAGGTGGGCAGTTTGTTTGTTTGTTTGTTTGTTTGTTTGTTTATTTATTTATTTATTTATTTTTCTGGAGCTGGGGACTGAACCCAGGGCCTTGCGCTTGCTAGGCAAGCGCTCTACCGCTGAGCTAAATCCCCAACCCAGGTGGGCAGTTTATATACTTACCAATTGGTTGTGAGTTTATTGTGTGGATGTATTGTGGGTTGAGAATTTAACATATAAATCTGATTGTTGGATTGTAATTTGTTGAGTCTTGATTTTTATGGATTGTTGGGAGTTTATACCATGACTATTAGGGGATGGATGTTGGGAATGTTGGGAACAGAGCAGTGGCAGAGAGTTACAAGAGGGTAGCCGTTGCCGGAACCAGGGGGTGGATGATAGAAATGTGAGCAGAGTCCGCAGTAAGAGAGCCGTGAGACAGGCATGGTAGCCACCCACCTGGGTCTGAGAGAACTTGGGGGCAGCGTGGAGCCACTGAGATAAACTAGCCCTAGTTCCCATGGCCCGCCAGAGGCAGAGCATGTGGGAACCATTCTGCTGTTTTTTATGTTTTTTACTGCAACAGGGCCTAGTTCCCACTACTCACTAGACCTTGAATTTGGGATAATGACATCTGACTTGCCAGCTTGCTTTGAAAAGACAAGTTAACCCACATCAGTGCACTTCATAGTTGCTGACAAAAAAGAATTTTAAATCAATGGTGGGTAAATCTTCATGCTTATCAAGCAGGAGGAGACTATGAACCTGGTAGAGAAAACTGTCCAAGCAGCACTGGGAAACCCTTGTTTTTACTCCTGAGTAGATACGCTGTTCCCCCTACCCTATGTTCCTCAACCCTTGAGCCATCCCTGCCGTCCGAGCCCTGCCCAACCTGAGTGATGCAGGCTCCAGAGAAAGCCACAATCACGGCCACCACGTTGACAGTGAGCTGGAACTGCAGGAACTTGGAAATGCTGTCGTATACATTCCGGCCCCACATCACTGCCTTCACAATGCTGGTGAAGTTGTCATCAGTCAGGATGATGTCTGATGCCTCCTTAGCCACATCTGTGCCTGCAATGCCCTGAGGTGGGAGAGGAAGGTGAACGGTGAGCAATTAGGAGTCCGTAATGAATGCAGGGTCTAAGAACCCGGAAGCCTCAGAACCAGGTGGTGCAGAAACTAGAGGGCACTGAAGCCACAACAGAAAACAATCCCCCTCCCCACCTAGCTTCCCTGCCACTCTACAGAAAAGACTCCACAGGTGATCAAGGGAAGGGCCAGCATCCTTTAGCCCCTCTCAGTCTCTTGCAAATGCCAGTGACAGGCGTGCATTCGTGGTGCTCAGCCCCCCTCACTGCCTCTGCTTTTGTTTTGAGGAGACTCTGGGTTAAAATTGTTCCATAGGTGACAGAGAAAGTGATTTTTTTTTTAAAAAAAAATTACATTTATTTTTTTATTTGGATATATTTCTTTATTTACATTTCAAATGTTATTCCCTTTCCCGGTTTCCTGTCCATAAGCCCCCCCAAACAATGACTTCATGAAATTCATAGGCAAATGGAATGAACTAGAATATATCATCTTGAACGAGGTAACCCAATCACAGAAAAATACACATGGTGTGCACTCATTGATAAGTGGATATTAGCCCAAAAGCTCGAATTACCCAAGATGCAATCCACAGACCACAGGAAGCTCAAGAAGGAGGAGGACCAAAATGCGGATGCTCCCACTCCTTCTTAAAAGGGGGAACAAAGATAGCCATAGGAGGTGATATGGAGAGCGTGGTGTTTTGATGTGTATGTGGGGGAAGTGCGAAGCCTGACTGGGCTCCCACTGTGGAAACATGGCTGCTTGGTGGTAGAAGAGAGACTATCATTCACCCGCAACCTGACATCGTTGCCTGACTCCTCTCCCAGATGAGGAGTTAGGCATCTTTGAGTAGTCCTCTTTCCCCCAACCCCACTCCTCCACCTTAGAACTGAAAGGGAGAGGGCAGGCAAGTCCTATTTATTCTGTTTCCAAATTCTCTACATTTCTTTCAACATGAGCAGGACTGAAGTTCCCTGGCACCACTTGGAAACCCTGCGGTTTGTTCTAGAAGTAGTCCTGTAGCAGTCAATGTTCTATCTTTGTCCAAAGCCCTGTCACTGGGGACTCATGAAGACATCTGGATAGATATGTCAATGGCTGGGGCCTTTCTGGGCTAACAGTCCATGTCCTCACAGCGACCCTGGATTCATGCTCTAACTGCCCCTAGGCAAGCTTTCTGCTCAAAACTTACTGGGTATTAACAATCCTCCGAATCACCCTTTCCTTTTTTTTTTTTTTCTTCTAAAGATTTACTTATTTACTATATATAAGTAGACTGTAGCTGTCTTCAGACACACCAGAAGAGGGCATTGGATCCCATTACAGATGGTTGTGAGCCACCATGTGGTTGCTGGAATTTGAACTGAGGACCTCTGGAAGAGTAGTCAGTGCTCTTAACCACTGAGCCATTTCTCCAGCCCCACCCTCTCCTTTTTTAGAGTCCGGGTTTTTTTTTGGTTTTTTGTCTTTGTTTCTTTTTCTCTTTTTTTCGGAATTGGGGACCGAACCCAGGGCCTTTCGCTTGCTAGGCAAGCGCTCTACCACTGAGTTAAATCCCCAACCCCTAGAGTCCGGGTTTTTATTTGCATCATTTTCTAAGCCCGAAACATCCTCTTTCACCATATGTTTGAATCCTGTGAACTTCATTCTCCAGCTCAATTCAATACTAACATCCTAGCCTCTGAGTCCCTGTGGTCCACAGCCTTCATGTAATCCAGGCTAGTCTCAAATTCGCTAAGTAGCCAAGGCTGGCCTTGATTCCTGATTTTCCTGTTTCTGTTTCCCAGGTGCTGGCGCATGTCACCGCATATAGCCCCATTCTGTGTTTCTGTTACACATTTTGAAACCCCTAACCCACTGGAGCTTATTCCTCTTGTAAAATCTTAAAAAACGTTTAAATTTTCATTTATGTGTTTGCGTGCATATGTGCCCATGTGCACAGGGGCTCAGTGGGTACTGGATTCCCTGACCAAGGAATTATAGGTGGTTGTGAGCCACCCAGGGTGAGTGCTGCAAGCTGAATTCAGGTCCTTTGTAGGAGCAGCAACTGCTCTCAACTGCTCACTCAGCCATCTCTCTAGCACCAGGGGACTTGTTCTTTATTTTGGTGTGTACTAGATTATTCTGTTTGCCTAGTAATATGATTTTACTGTCTATACTGCGGCAAATGAAGGCTGTCTAGATAAGCATATGTAATTCAGTTTCCCTATCAGAAAGCTCTACAGGGCAGGGCAATGGTAGCTTATCTATAACCCTGAGGCAGGAGGTCAGGCTAGGCAACCCTGCCCCCTCCCCCAAACTTCAATAAAGCTGCATGCTGCCACCTGTGCAGCATCTGCACACTGTGGAGAGAGACGAGGAGAGGGATATGTTCGCATCTCCTCACTATGGTGAAATAATCTTCAGGCCACTCTGTTAACTGAAGATAAGAGAGCTGGGAAAGAACATGCAGATGAATTTATCTAGGAAGACGGAGTACAAGTGTATTAACAAAACAGATCTGTTTTTGTTTTGTGTGTATGGGTGCTTTGTCTGCGTGCCTGTGTACCAGGTGCCTGTGGAGACCAGATGGGGGCATCAGGGTCCCTGGAACTCGAGGTATGGATGGTGAGGGCCCAAACCTGGGTCCTCTGGACAAGCAGCCAGTGCTTGTAACTGCTAAGCCGTCTCTCTGGCTCCTGTGTGATTGTTTTTTGTTTGTTTGTTTGTTTTTTAATGTTTGCTTTTGTTTCTTGTTTTTTGAGATTGGGGTTCTCCGTGTATCCCTGGCTGTCTTGGAACTCACTCTGTAAACCGGAGGCTGGCCCTGAACTCACAGAGATCCTCCTGCCTCTGCCTCCTGAGCGCTGGGATTAAAGGCGTGCGCCACAACTGCCTGGCTCGGCACTTACTTTTTAATTTAAGAAGTTAAATTATTTCATTTTATGTGCATGGGTGTTTCCCCTGCAAGTACGTCTGTGCACCAAGAGCGTGCCTGCTGCCTCCGGAAGCCAGAAGAGTTCATGAGATCCCATGGAACTGGAGTTACAGACAGTCGTGAGCCACCATGTGGGTGCTGGGAATAGAACCTTGGTCCTCAGGGAAAGTAGCCCATGTTCTTAATCTCTAAACTATCTTTCCACTTAATTTCTCTATTCTTTAATTTAAAAAAATGTGTTTTTTAGTAATTTGATGATACATTCCTCATAAGATGTATCTACAGATAAAAATAAGAATAATATATATATATATACACACACGTACAGAACTACCAAACAATAATAATTTAAAAAAGATAAATATTCAGCTCACTCTGGTAGTATATACATATAATTTCAGGACTCAGGAGGCTAAGGCAGGGGGATTGTGAGTTTAATGCTTTCCTGGGCTGCATAATAAGGTTGAGACCAACCTGGGTTCATAGTGAGATGCTGTCTCAAAATAAGAAAATAAAAGAATATTTTTAGTAATTATTTTATTATCATTTTTTATAACTAGACAAGTCAATGACTGCATTAACAGCATTAGAGATCACAGACTTTATCTTAGGGACTGCAAATATAATATTAGGGAAGCTAGAAACAAGTGAGTTAGGAACAAAGCAGGAGGTTAGCACTCCAGAATTTTAAGTGGGAGACGTGAAGACCAATTGAAGCCTTTTACCTTAAAAACAGGTACAGAAACACAGTTAGGCCGTGAAAGCTCATTTCTTAGCTCTGTTACCCACTCAGTAGCATTTGACAGGGTTTGTGCTCAGAGGAGAGATACACCTTCATGCTCTGACTGTATTCCCTAATATGGCCTGACACTAGCACAAGGCAGGGCACGCTGAAGGAATGCAGGATACCAGACCAGAAATAAGAAACAGATTCAGCCAGGCGGTGGTGGCGCGAGCCTGGGAAGCAGAGACAGGTGGGTTTCTGGGAGTTTGAGGCAAGCATGGTCTATAGAGTGAGGTCCGGGACAGCCAGGGCTACACACAGAGGCCATGTCTCAATAAAACAAAACAAAACAACCCCCAACAACAGCAACAACAACAACAACAACAGCAACAACAACAACAACAACAACAAGAAGGCTCAACCTCTTTGCAGTGTCTCATCAGGCAAGAAACCAGAAGGAGCAATAAAAGACAGAAGAACTCAGGGGCACTGAAGAGGTGGCTCCTGGCTAATGAGGGATCGGTTTCAGCACCAAGACAATAATAAGAGTAACGGATTGAGACATATCAAACTTATATCCAAAGTCCCTTGTTTGGACTGTGGGTACCTGAGGGGTAGAGCTCTTGTCTGACACGCATGAGGCCCCTAGGTTCAATTCCAGTCCTGAAAACAAAATCATGTGCTTGTGATAATACTTAAAAAAATAAAGCAAGTAATCCGTGGTAAGAAAAGGAGACTAATCAAGCAGTTAACTTGCCTTTCATGTGGGGACTGAAGCGTGGCGTAAGGGCAGAGGCAAAGGGAAATCTCTTTTTGTCTAAGTATTAAAGTAAATAAATAAATAAAATCAGAATTGTCATTTCACACTCCCAATAAAATATGGAATCTGATTGCTTCTAGAACTAATGTATAGAAGACACAGGGACAAACCAGGCAAGGGACAAACTACTTCAAGTTTGAGGATAGCCTGGGCTACTACTGGCTTAGGGGAAGGCCAGACCATGTCTCAAAATCCAGAATGAGGCATGAAAACGAAACAAAACGAAACAAACAAGCAACAAATAAAACACATCAGATGGGGGTACAGGACACCTTAAACCCCAGCACCTGAGGGAGAGGCAGGCTGGTCTACTTAGCCAGTTCCAGGCCAATCAGGTAAGAAGCATTTGTCATGCAATCCCACAGTAGAAGGAAAAAACCAATTTCTAAAAGTTGTTCTCTGACCTCCATACCCATATCTTGTTAAGTACATAGACACACACAAAAACACATACAGACACACAGCAACACACACACACACACACACACACACACACACAGAAGTGTAGGAGAAGACACAAACAAAAAGAAAAACAAAAACATAAAACCCCATCCTAAATAAAAACCAATCGACCTGACACTATCAAAGAGACTTGCTATTACTTTAACATGTTAAAGGGGACTACAGAAATTCAACAAACACAGTCATGTTGTTCATTCGTGTTGGGGCAGTAGTCTGTGTAGACAATAAACCCAGTTCCTTCAACATGAAATAGCCAGGACAAAGGTGGAAGGGGAGTGTGCAAAACTGCAGCACAGTGGCCCCGAGAAAGGCCCACTTGCGAGGCTGGCTTCTGGGAACTTGGTTCTCTGAGCGCTCCTGGTCAGCACTTAACTGAGACAGGGTGGCTCACTCCACCACGTATGTCCAGCCTTTTGACACTGTGACAACACTGTCATCTACAACATTCACACTCAAAAAAGGAGGCAATGGAGTTACAACAACGACAACAACAACAACAACATCAACAACAACAGAACAAACCCATACTCTCCCCCGCCCCCAATCTCACGGTATTTAGAGTACATCTTACGATTTTGTGTCAGGCCTCACTCATAGCTATCCTTGGCTTCATGCAGCACACAGACTGCAGCTTGGACACATTTGGTAGACTGTACTGAAAAAGTTTGGCTTCTAATCCCCTTTTGGGAGTCTGGAATTCTAGTGTGTGATAGAAAGCTCCCGAAAGGCCAGTGCTGATACGAGCTTTGCGACCTGAGGGTGGCGGGAGTCCCTGTTGGGAGCATTATGCGTGAACACTGCTGACTTGTTGCACATGGAAGAACGGACTCCCCTTGTGGCACGGAGAGCACAAGGAGGCTGGGCGTGGACTCCTCTGGAATTCTGTCAGCGCCTTTTTTCTCTTGTGATCTAACTGTCTCCTCAGCACACGTCTGTAACAAACGGCAGCCATGGTGCTTAGACCAGGCTCCATTGAGTCCTTCTGGTAAATTTGTGACTACAAGGACAGTCTTTGGAACATAGGCTGGAATAAAAAAATCAGTGCTTTCTTAAACATTCAGGCACACGAGGATCCTCAACTCCAGGTCTTCTGGACCAGGAGCCTCGGGTGGTGTCTGTATTTCCACAGGGTTTCAGGTACGGCAGACGCACTGGGAGTTTGGATTTATTGTCCTAAGAATTCATTCTATGTGTGTGGTGTTTTGCCTGCATAGATGTATACACACTCTATGTGAGCATGGCGCCTGCCAGAAAAGGGAGTCCGATCGTCTGGGACTGGAGTCATGGATGTTTGTGAGTTGCTTTGTGGGTGCTGGGAACTGAACCTTCACCCTCTGTTAGAGTGGACAGTACACTTTGACACTGAACTGTCTCTCCAGGCCCACACAGGACACACTGTAAGAGCCAGTGCTGTGGAGTCTGACTCCAGAGACGCCTCAGACAACCATGAGGTGGAGATCCTGATCTCAAACTCAGAGATTTGACTGCCTCTGGCTTCCGAGTGCTAGGATTAAAGGTATATGCACCACCACCGAACAGTTGGAATTGTCAGACTTTTTATGAGAAATTCTGTAATAACTATGTTTTATTCACACACACACACACACACACACACACACACACACACACACACACACACACACACACACACACACACACACACACACACACACACACACACACACACACACACACACAGCTTCACCACAGTGCTCTTGTTTTCTCATGTAAGCCACTCTGTGATTTCTCAGACAACCACCATCTGGTGTTCACACACACACACACACACACACACACACACACACACACACACACACACACACACACACACACACACACTACTGACCGGGTCGACAGGAGATGGAGGTCGGGGAAGAGCAAGGGTGGGATGATTTGGGATTCGTAGGCATGGGAAGCAGACCCTTGGCTCCTGATGGAGAAGGTGACCCAAGGGGGGCTTACCATAGCAAAACCGACATCTGCTTTCTTTAGAGCCGGTCCATCATTGGTTCCATCACCGGTGACAGCCACCACCTGCCTCTGTTCCCCAATATTGCTGTCAATGATACCTGGGAAGAACAGACAGTGAACACACATGTGCCACCTGAGGTCATGTGGCAAGTATTGTTTTCTACGAAAGGGACACTTCTCCCCTGCCTCTACTCTGTCTCCTTCCTTTGCCTCCTTGCGGCTGGGTCTAGAGTAACCACCAACAGGCAATTGATTCGCCAAGGTCACTCTGAGCTGAGAAAGGTAGCCTTCGTCCAGTGCCTTACACAGCTTCTAGGTCGCTGGGAAAGCATGAGATGGCGTTGACATCCGGGTTCAAGGGTACCACTTCAGCCTTACCAGCTAGGGACTAACACTCCTATCCTCAGCTCTAGAGAGCTGTGATGGCCCACCCCTTAATCCCAGTACCTGGGAAGTAAAGGCAGGAGGATCAGGAGTTCAAGGTCATCTTCAGCTATATAGGGAATTTGGGGTCAACCTGGGCTACATGAGAACTGTACCACCTCCTTTCCCCAGCAAACAACAACGAAAGAACTCCCAAACCCTACTAAAACCACAAACCAAAAGGCTCAACTCTATTTTATCATAAACCTGCCAGGAGCTCAGATGTTTGCCAAACTCAATGTTCTAGGGGACAGAAAGTAGTTTGGCTGAAGGCTCATTTTATTTTGAGACAAGGTCCTGCATAGCTATGGCTGGCCTCGAACTCACTATGTTGCTGAAGATGACTTTGGACTTTGGGTCCTTTGGCTTCCACCTCTTACCAAAGCCTAACTTTTCAATGGCTGTGATTTTTCTTCAATGGGTACACGCCTTTTCTGTCCTCCCTCCCTCCCTCCCTCCCTCCCTCCTTCCCTCCCTCCCTCCTTCCTTCCTTTCCGGAGGGCAGTACTGAGAACTGAACTCAGGGACCTGTGCATACTAAGCAAGCATTCTGCCACTGGCTACATCTCCAGCCTGGCCAAGGATGGCTCTTTATCTGGCTTTACCCTGGCCTGCCTTCATCTCTGGCAGGCCATATGTACAGACCAACCTCACCTTTCACCAATGTGTGCTTGTCCGTGGGAGAAGATCGTGCCAGTACCCGAAGCCTGGGCCAGATCTTGTCCAGCTTTTCTTGTTCGACCTGCCGATACCAGAGGCACCTCAATCAGTCAAACTCAGAGCAGCTTATTCTGTGAAACCTTACCCCTCTACACAATCCCAGCTTCCAACAGGACTGGAATTTTATAGCCCCAGAGGGATCTTTATTCCCTGGCCTCCTGGGAGATGAATAGTCAATGTGGCTTCACTGCTGGTTACCACGCAAGGCTTTCTCTTCTTTTCCCTCCCAGTTTCCTATATGGAAGCCAATTCTGTTAGCCTGATCACAGGAGGAGGCTCAGGGTGGACGCCCGGCTCAGGAGGCCACCATGGAGCTGTGCTGGGGGCTCAGGTCTGAGCCTACGTAGATCAGGAACTTTTGTCTATTCTGTACTCAAGCAGGAGCCTGTGCCACCCCCAGCCACAGAGTGGTGATATGGAGGGGTGAGGTAGGGGGAAGTCAAGCATAAAACATTATTCTTTGAGTTAAAGAAACCAAGAATGAAGTTAGTGGTTCTGTCCCCCGCCGGTAACTGAACAAAGACAAGACGACCCCCCTTCACCATACTCGAGTGGCTGTGGTGGGAAGGGATGTTTCATGATGGACTGATTTCCGTTTAGAAGCTGCCTCCTTGCTCCCACAGAGCCCCAGAAGCTGTGCACCAGAACCAGCCATTCCCTTGGAAGTAGTGCCCTCGCTGCTTCCTCCGGCGACTCACCTCACCCTTCTCATTGCGTATGAGTCTGTTGAATTCTTTCCCTTCCAGACACAGGAAGTCATCACCAGGAGTCAAGATGCCACATTTGGTGGCGATGGCCCTGGCTGTGTTGACGTTGTCACCTGTCACCATCCTGACAGTAATGCCAGCCCGTTTGCACTTGTTAATTGCATCTGGTACCTAAGGGGAGCAAAGAAAAAAGAAACATGGTCGTGAGCTTGACCATTTGGGAGGCTGGTGTGCCTCCCTTTCCTTCAGGGTCCCTGGGAAGCTTGGGCAGCGGCTGGAGATGCGGCTACTGTTCTCCTTCCGAGAAGCAGCTCTAACCACTCTCTGCCAATGTGGTCCAGGCTCCAACGCACGAGGTCATTGAAGGGACAGGGCACCCTTGCCCTTACTGTTCTAGCTTTTGAAATTCCCCTGACACCTGGAATCGTGTTCTGCACGCAGGGACTGCTCGGAAAAGGATATGTCAGGCTGGAGAGATGGCTCAGCGGTCAAGAGCAGTGACTGCTCTTGCAGAGGTCCTGAGTTCAATTCCCAGCAACCACATGGTCGCTCGTAATCATCTACAAATGTAATCTGATGCCCTCTCCTGGCCTGCAGGTGCACACTCATATACATTAAATAGAACAAAAAGGAATATGTCGATTGAAACAAGGTAGCTGAAGAGTTAGTTGTCTTCTGGTTAATTCCGTCCTTAACTATTCTTACTTATCAACTAATAAGTCCCTTAGATAACATAAAGCCCTGGGGAGGCTGCCTTCTACTGCCTTGGCACTGCACAGCTGTTGTGGAAAGGAGATATTGGAGAGTCATCTGCCTCTGTAAGCGACAAGTAGTTAGGCAACGTGTCTGTGGTTACAGCTAGGCCAGAAATTCACCCACTTCGAGTGGTTACACTGGACTCTGTACCCTAACCAGTACTTGGGGGGAGGGGCGGAGGTGGGGGGACGACAAGCACTTCTGCTATCTTGCCCTTTCTCTTCAATCCAGCAGCCGTCAAGCCTTACCTCTGGGCGCACAGGGTCCTCAATGCCCACCACTGCAATGCAGATCAGCCCAGTGAGGATCTCATTCTCATTTTCCCACGAGGGCTCTTCACCATCAAAATCTCGGTAAGCTATGCCGATGGTCCGGAGTCCTTCACTGGCCATGGGCTCAATGACGTTGCGTACCATATTATCTCGGTCCTTAGATTTGAATGGTACAATTCCTCCTTCTTTGTTCAGGATCCGATCACACCTGGGGAGATGCACAGTCAGAAATCAGTGGCTGCCTTCCCACTCAACCCGTTCCAACAACCACACAATCACAGGCATTATGGCGATTCTGTAATGTTCCTTGGCCACACACATCATAAGCATCTCTCTCCCTCTCCTTCCTGCCCCCCACCCCCGACCCTGCACTTGTAACCCTCCTGCCTTAGCCCCCCTAGTGCTTGGATCATTGGTGGCTACATACTGAAGTTGGCTTGACTACAGTAACCTACAGGCTGCTTAGCGACTTTTAAAGGTACGTAACGTGTATTCAGACTCAAGAATGAGAAAGAAAAGGAGCAGAGAGAGCAGCCCTGTTAACTTTTGGTATGTGCGAGAAGGCATCTTCTGCTCGCCAATGCCTTCGAGCACAGTGGCATGGGGCACATTCTGACTACCTCCATCAACTCTCTAAGGAAGGGGAGACGCAGGCTGAGTCCTGGCTGTGGCACGGTTAGCTGCTCTATCTATGATAAAGTCACGCGGCGTCACTGTCTTTATTTCCTCATCATTGAAATGGACCAGAACGGTACCCACCTTTCTGAGATGTGAGGGTTTAGTAAAGGAGCGAGCAAAGTTCTTAAAAGCAATGGCTGTCCTGAGTAAAAGCTCAGATGTCACTACCTGTCTGCAGGGTCACTCATCCTTCACACTGCTTTGGCAGGACCCCTCGGACGTTCCTGGGGGCGGGGAGGGAGTCTTGGAGGGAAGTGGGGGAGGGGCTCACTTGCAGCATTATCTCGGGAGCCCTTGCTGAACACGCGGAAGCCCCTTCCGGCTTCCTGATGACGGTGCTCATGGACTTGCGCACTGAGTTGAAGGTGTACACCTTGAAGAGCTTCTCCTCGGGCATCTCACTGCGAACTGCTTGGTAGTCCTGCTTCAGGTCTGTGACAAAGCCCAGCAGTCCACACTCTGTCTTGTTGCCTACTTGCCGGGGGAGGCCTCCCTCTTTCTCTGGAGGCTGAGAGAGAAAAGAAAAAATGAAAAAAAAAAAACAAAAAACAAAAAAACAAAAAAAAAAACAAAAACCCACACATAGAATTAATGAGTGAGATGAGTGAGATCTCTGGACAAGAGAGAGAACTTGGGCAGGTCAACTTGGTAGGCATACCAGTGCCCAGAGGGGAGACACCATTTCCCGTTCTTTCCCAAGGTGACGTTGGCTCACAGTCATATAGCTACTCTATGGTAATGAGTGTCCTGGAAGCCATATTCTAAAGCTCTTCTTGTTTCAGGGAAATGAGTAATTAAATCTGGGTATGTGCAAGTCTCCTGCAGGCATGAGGCTCCTTCTTGTGAGCCACCACCATATGTTTGCCCTGAATGTGTTCAGTCAGGAGTAAGAAACAGAATGTAGGATAGCAATTCAGATGGGATGAAGATATGGTGGTTGAGTAAACATGGCCCCCACTGGGTCATATATTTGAATACCTTGTCCCTAGTCAGCAGAACTATTTGGGAAGGATTAGGAGGTGGGGCGTTGTTGGAGGCGGTGTGTCAATGGGGGTTGAGAGTCTTTGAGGTTTCAAACATGCTCATGTCCTCCCCAGTGTGCTGCCTGCCTCTTGCTTGCATTTGGAGATGTGAACCCTCGGCAGCTGCTCCAGTGTTAGGCTTGCCTGCCTGCTGCCGTGTTCTCTGCCGTGACAGTCACGAGCTCTAACCCTTGGAAACTCGTAAGCCCTCAATAAACACTTTCTTCTATGAGTTGCTTTAGTCGTGGTGTTTTAGCACAGCCGTAGAAAAGTAACTAGGACAGAAGATTTGTCTCTGGCAAAATGAATGCTGCTTCCCCGTCACCCGTCCCAGGCGCCCAGGCAGTGGCAAAGCTTACCAGAATCTTAGAAGTGTAAGCAGAGTTGATACAGATGCTGTTGACTATGAGGTCCAGAACGTTGGGTGGGAGGTCGTCAGGTTTTGGGATCTGGCGGTAGTGAGTGCCCCCGACGTAAGCTTGTACCACGGTCATGCGGTTCATGGTCAGCGTGCCCGTCTTATCAGAGCAGATGGCTGTGGCGTTGCCCATTGTCTCACAGGCGTCCAAGTGCCGGACCAAGTTGTTGTCCTTCATCATTTTCTACAGAAGAAGAGAGAAAGGAGTTGAAAGAGGACCAACAGAGTCCCCCAAACACAGGCTGACGGCTAAGTCCTGGGTAGCATTTTTCACTTGAGTTCCAGTCCTGCTGGATGCTCCGTGATGTTTCTGTGATATATTAAGATTCTGCTCATGTATTTAAACGACCAACTGAAATGGTCATTTCCTAGAGCTAACGGTTTCTGCTCATGGAGGACTCCCTAAAGAGCCTAAAGGGCAGAAGAGCCTGTCCTTTAACGGAAGGGCACGTGGTACCCTCCCTCTTCTGTCTCTCTCCGTAAGGAAGTCAATGTTTTTTTCGAGGCTTACCTTTACAGAGTAGGCCAACGAGATGGTGACAGCCAGTGGCAGCCCCTCTGGCACAGCCACTACCAGTACAGTGACTCCGATGATGAAGAACTTGACAAAATACTGGATGTACACAGGAGTGCACTCAGGAAGCCATGCCCGGCGCTGTATCACGAAATTGTCAACCACGAAGTATAGAATCAGGATGAGGACTGTGAGGATAGACATGATCAGACCTGTCCAGGGCGACAAGGTGCGTGGACAGGGGTTAGGCTGCTACGCTCTTCCTGTAACGTTTAAAGCTATAAGCTTTAGAAAGTTAGAGTAAAATCTTCTCCCCATTCTGTTGCTTGCATACAATGACATTAGAGGGTTTTTTTGTTGTTGTTTTTTTGTTGTTTTTGTTTTTGTTTTTTTAAAGATTTATCCATTTATTATATATAAGTACACTGTAGCTGTCTTCAGACACACCAGAAGAGGGCATCGGATCTCTTTACAGATGGTTGTGAGCCACCATGTGGTTGCTGGGAATTGAACTCAGGACCTCTGGAAGAGTAGTCGGGTGCTCTTAACTGCTGAGCCATCTCTCCAGCCCCGTTGTTTTTGTTTTTTGTTTGTTTTTTTTTTTCTACAAAACAAAATCTCTAAACGCAGAGTTCCAAAGATACAGATTCTGTTCTTAGCACGTCACCAATCTGACTCATACTCTTGTGTTAGTTGTAAACCTCTGTGGGTTGGGCTGCTAATTTAACTTCTTCATTCATAAATAAGAGGGTTTGCTGGGTTACCGTGGCGTATACCTGTAATTTCAGCACTTGAGAGGCGGAGGCAGGAAGACTATACATTCAGGCCAGCTTGATGTAGAAGGGAGCCCTTGTGTCAAAAACAAACAAATTATCCCCCTACCTCCCAGACCCCTAAAACCTGACCAAACAATAAAAGGGGAGCAGAGTAAGCTAGGCCGTGGGCTTCCTCTTAAAGAGGATTCTTACTTTTAAATGTCCAGATCCCAAAGCCTGAAGAGATTGGGTTGCACCTCCATTCAGAGAACTGGGCCCAGCCCACTGCTTGCAGAGAACTAAGAAGCAGGCTGCAGAGACTTGAGCACTCTTTATCACGCACGCTACATTGAACATTAAATCACTCAATGTGAAACTTCCTGCCGTAATCCTCCAATTTTTTTTCCTTTGTTTTGAAATTTGTTCAGAGATTGGACCTGATGCTCCTTTTTTTAACTGGGTCATGATCCTGAGGCCCTTTCTTCTTATAAACTGCAATGTCTAAAGGGGTTTGTGTGTCGGCTACACGTGGACTGACTGCCACTGCTTTATTAGTACGTCTGTTCCGTTAACAAGGTAGCCTACATTTTATGACTGCATTCCATAGTTTACTGAGCAGCGACTGCGTCTGCCCACTTTGGAGCTTACAACTTTTACTTTCTCTCCTCCTTTGGTCTGTAAAAGTTCCACACCCTGGTTACAGGGGTGTTCCCACAGTGCTAGCATATGTCACCTACATGACTCCTCCTATCACAGCACGGCATAAAGAGGACAATGAACCAAGGGCTTACACAGGGCCTGCCACAGGCCAGCCAGGCCTTCACAGCCAAGCCTCTACAGCCCTAGGAGACAGCTACTATAGAGAAAGCTAGGGGTCAGTGAAGCTTCACTGGCAGGGCAGCCGTCCTGGTTTGCTAAAGACAACAATTTCTGGGAGTTTCAGTGAGAAAACGGAATGTTTCAACCATGTGGGATAGCTTGTCACCTTACATGTTTGAGGGTTAAGGATTGATATGTACAGCATTTGGAGAACAGTCATATTG
The DNA here is from genome assembly GCF_011064425.1 of Rattus rattus. Taxonomy (NCBI): domain Eukaryota; kingdom Metazoa; phylum Chordata; class Mammalia; order Rodentia; family Muridae; genus Rattus; species Rattus rattus. Next base: position 1,957,501 of record NC_046163.1, on the reverse strand, counting down.
AAGCCACAGTGTGGCCCTGATGCTTCCGGGGCCTCACAGCAAGGGCATGGATGGTGGTGGTAAAATCAATGAAAGAAGATTAGTTTGGGTTTGATTTGATTAAGGCTAGGACTAGTGTAAGGAAGCATAGGGAATCTCTTGGAATCTCTCTCTCTCTCTCTCTCTCTCTCTCTCTCTCTCTCTCTCTCTCTCTTAGTTGCAAGGCATCTTGCTTATGCCACCCTAGCCTTGCTTGATATTCTTATCTCCAAGGAATACTGAGGCAGGGGTGAGGAGAAGACTTGGGCTCGGAGGATCTATTTGTTCCTGACCTGGGTACGTGTCTCAACAACTGGCCTTTGTATCCACAGCTCGTCCACAGAGGGTCTATACATAGGATTTCAAGGTAGTCAGAATAAGCTAAGTACTGGACTGAAATGAGTTGGCTAGGTCAATACACTCCTTCCAGAACTTTCTGTGATACTCAAAATGCTCTGACTGGGTGCAGTCCGGTAAGACAGCTACTGGACATATGTGGTTACTCAGGAGCAGGCTGTAGACGGTGGCTACTGTTGTGTCCATCTCAGATCCTTGGAGACTCTTAGGCCCTGCCATAGACTTTCTGAAGGTCGTATACATTTCAGCAAGGACATCTGGAGAACTGTACCCAGAGAAGCACATTTGAGTGGTAAGCAGAAGTGTGAGGTCACAGAATACTCATTGACAGACCATACCTCAAGGGGCACAAAGGAACCACCCTCTGCTACCTCTCCCCGCTGCTCCCCTTGACCAGAGGGTGGTAGGGAGGTGTAGGGGTGGGCGATGGAGAAGCCACTTGTCATTAGGTATAAGACCCTTCTTGTGAATAGAGCAGAATACATTAACCACTCTTCTTTGGTCTCCAATCTTTACTGTGTAGTTATCGCTCCATGCTGGGTCACAGGATTCTACAGCCAAGCAGGGAACTGCCTGAAGCAAACTCTGGGGGTGGGGGGGTTCCAGGACAGGTGAAAGTTCTTAAGGCTGCCTTCCTGTTACGTGACACCCCCACTCCCCAGTATTTGGATGAAAGAGACCTCAGGGCTATTAACCTTTCTACACTGGAGGAAATCTCTTTCCTTCAAAGCCCACCAGGTGTCCAAAGATGCAGCTCCCTAGAGCTCAGGAGCCACCCAAGTGCCAGTCCTGCTTGATGTGGTGGGATGGAGGCTGCAGCAGCCAACACACGGGGCAGCACTTCACATGGGACAGCACTTCACACGGGACAGCACTTCAAATCTGCAATGGGAGGCGGGCTTAGCTACTCACCTGCCTTCCCGATCTGCACAGCCAGGCGTGTGAGCTTGCCCTGCAGGACCGACTTCTCCTTCTTGGGTCCCTTGCTTGCTTTCTTCTCCTTCTCCTCACTATCGAGCCCCTCCTGGCTGTTGAGTGGCTGGATTTCCAAGGCCACTCCATCCTGGGTTTTTGCTAGGGTAGACAGGAACAGAGGAAGTGAGCAGTCAAGGACAGAGCAGTGAACAGCAGGCAGGTGGAAGGCAAGATGTCCTTCTGTCCTCTTCCTGTAGTGATCCTAAGGCTCCTGAATGCTCCTTGCCCTTGCCAGACAGCACTCCACTAGGGACATGCCTAACCACTGGAGATGAGGCGGAAGATGATTTTCAGGTCTGGATTTCCTCTTTACAACAACTTCCTGGCGCCCCTCAGAGCCACAGGCCAGGTTTATAGCAACAAGGGGATTAGTCACACCACTGAGGCCATCCATCCCCTTAATGAGTGTCCTCTCTGGAATCCAGAGCTTAAAGCACTGAATGTTTACTGTAGAAAGCGACCAAAGGGAAGCTCTAGCCAATGTTTCTACGAGAGAAGGTCCTAGCCTATTCGGTTACAAAGCCCCTCTTCCCCCAGTTGGGGAAGAAACAGACACCCACCCCAGCCCTCCTAAGTTCAAAGTTATTTTTCAGTTTCTTATATAAGAACGACAAGTGAATGAAGGTGGCACAGAGCAAGCCCTGAATTGAGTATTCTGTCGGGGGCAAGAAAAGAAGCTCCTCTAAAGACAGAGTAAGGCAAAGCAGAGACGCACCGGCATGTCAAACCCAGGATTTCCCTTTCAGAAGAAGAATAAAGAGACCTGAAATTCAAGTTCTTTCTCCTGGAGCCCTGGTGCTCCCATAGGGTGACTATTTCTGAAGAGTACTAAAGAGTACTACGATGTGTGTACCGGGAAAAAAACCAACTTTGGGAGCTGTCTCAGGACTACTTCCTGCGGCTGTTCCCCATCCCCGACCCCCCCCAATGTCACTGTTTGCTTAGGAGCTGGTCTCTTCTGTCTGATGCACAAACAAGACGGAGATGGGATGCGGACACAGCCACCAAGAGAGACACAAAGCATATCAGGAGGAACAAAACAGACCGTGGCGAGAACAAAGGAAGAAGTGGGCAGAGAGGCGGAGGGAGACGGCTCTTTCCAGAGCCTCTGAGCAGACGAACGGAGAAAGGAATACGGACCAGAAGACACCGATGAGGCGGCTAGCAGAGGAGGGTGCAGGGACTGCCTGGCCAACACCCTCCGCCGTGACTTCCAACCCAGAGCCTGCCTCCGCCGGGGACAGTGAAGCAGAGCTCAGCACTCTGAGAAGAGCGGATCTGTGACCCTCAGCCGAAGAACTCTGGACACTGCTTCCTCAAGCCAACAGCAGAGGGTGCTGCTGTTCCACCTTGAGCCCCACCCCCAGATCTCTGCACCGTCCTCAGGATGAGGCGCTGGGCCGCAGCAGCAGATAACAGATTATGGAGGGGGCAGGGAGACAGATGGCCTGGAGAGGTCTGGTTTGAGCGTGGGCAGGTAGAGATGGAACATGAGTGGGTGGAGAGGTTACCTTTGTTGCGATTTTCAGAGACTCCTTGTTTTTTACCTGTTTGAACAAGAAAGAAAAAAGCGGGGTGGAGACCCAAAGTAACTAGTAAAGAGATGATTTGATATCCGACTCTGTCCTTTCCCGGCACAGAAGGGTTACGGCGGAGGAGGAGGGATGTGGGGCAGGGAGATACTTGTAAAGGAAGCTCACATCTCTGCACATTCACCCTTCCTAGCAATTCAACTGAATCCTTGGGTTCCGAGCATCAGACATGGCCATGTCTGAGCTTCTCTTGCAGGGAGAAGGGAGAGGTCTTCTGGCTTGAGTCATAGCTCTTAAGAAAATCGGGCTGAGAGTTAAGGAGAGAGAGGCTAGACATATCTGCCCATGGCAAGGCCCTAAAATGCATCTCGAGGTCAATTCAACAAGCCCCGGGGAAGCTTCCTAGGTGTTCGGCTGAAGGCAGCTGTGAAAATGTATCGTTGAGTTCTGAGAGATTGTTTCTCTTTCCTATGCTTCTCTCTACTAAGTACCTAAGATGATCCTCAGCCAAAGGCTAGAAACCCTTTTCTCCTCACAGGAAGAAGGAAGGCTCAGAAGAAGGCGCGGGTCTGGCTTTCATATCTGGACCTCTTTCTCCTGGCACTCCTACCTCAGGAGTGAGTGACTGAGACTAGTGTAAGTACAGGATGGACATGGCCTCTCTGTTCCCAGTCTTCAGCGGAGAGACCACAGTTTCAGAGGGATCCATGTTTTGCTCTAAGTCACTTCCCTCTTAGCTGTGATGGTTCACTTTATCCCTCAGTCCTTGAGGAAGAGAGGAAGGGAAGAGGAGGACGACGTGGTGGGTGTTTGGTTGGAGGACTGGCCAGCTCATTCAGGCTCGGGCTAACTCAACCCCTCACAACCTACCAATGACACAGGGATTAAGGAGCTGCGATCTGACTTGAGGGATTTCAGCCAGGATTTGGTGGTTTTCACTGGAGCTCCTCAGACACACAAGGTCGACGAGTGAGTGTGTGTGTGTGTGTGTGTGTGTGTGTGTGTGTATCTTCACATATGTCTATGTACCATGTATGTGCCTGGTTTCCACACAGGCCAGAAGAGAGCATAGGATCTCCTGGAACTAGAGTTGTAGATGGTTATTAGCAGCCATGTGGGTGCTGAAAACTGAACCCAGGTCCTTCGCAAGAACAAGTGCTCTTAACTCCTGACCCATCTCTACAGCCCCACAACTGACATCTTCATCTTGGCAAGAAGTCTGGATGTCTGTTGCTTCATCCCAGCAGGCTTTCCGAACAGTTTTCCCGTCTGAATCCGCTCTCCGACCTTTGGTTCAATCACAGAGTTGAGGGAGAATCTCGTTCAGCACACCCTTACCTTTCTTCTTTTTTTCATCGTCTTCTTCCTCATTAGCCCCTAAGAGGGTGAAGATGATTCCAGTCTGGGAATTGATTCCCACAGCAGTCACCACCATCCGTCCAGAGCCTTCCATCACATGAGTCCCTGCAAAAGGGAAGGGAGAAGGCGGGGAGGGATGAGTGCTGTTTGATATTCTTAGCTGTGATTTGGTATGAAATACAAATTTGAGAGCATGGTGCTCCCTTTCATCTGTGGATTATAATTTATTTAGTAGGCAGTGAGCAAAAGCTAGGAGATGATCCCATTTAAGACAGGCCAAGGAGACAGAGGTTAAAGTTGTGTATTAACTTTATGCCATCTTCCCAAACGACAGAGCTCCTGCAGTACCTGATGGAAAATGTCTCTCATCTTATTGGCATGTCTGAATCAGGTCTACCCACATGTTTCTACGCCATATCAACCCAGAAAAAGAAGAAGGGATGGAGCCAATAGAGAGAAGAAGGCCCAGAACCCATGGCCCTACTATCTGGGGGCTGTGTTGACAACCTGGGCAACCAGATACTGTACCTGAGAGCAACATGGGGTCTTTGTCCGAAGTCTTCTTGACATGATCTGATTCTCCTGTCAGAGAGCTCTCGTCAATCTTCAGATCATTTCCCTGGAGTAGGATTCCGTCGGCAGGCAGCAGGTCACCTAGTGTATAAGGGGAAGGAGGACAATGAGGGAGAGCGGGTGAGACCTGGTAGGGGATAGCCGTGTGAACCTCCATCCAGCTCCTCCATGCCACCTTAGGATTGCTCTCCTCATGGTCCCGTGAGAGTGTAAAGAGCCTCCGTGTGAAAGGGTAAGGAGAATGTAATTCCAGAGCTGGCCTGGGACTCAGCGGCAGAGGGCTTACCTATAATACTGCAAATGGCCCTGGGTTTGATCCTTAGTGCCACACATACCTCAAAGCAACACCTTCCTGTGGCCTAAATAGTCTATACTTTTACTCCTAAGCCTTACATGGTAAACGTCTGACAATCCCTTGGAAAGAGTTTTGGCTTTGGCTTTCTTCAGAATTCCTTCCCACGGGTTAGCAGAGGCTTTCAGAGACTCCTAGCTCCTCATGTCAATGGACTTACTCTTTAGATGTGTGTGTGGGGGGGGCAAGTGTTGCGGGGAGGTTGTAGGTCAGGGAAACATGGTGCTCTCACCGTATTTGACCTGGGCAATATCTCCCACCACAATCTCAGCCACTGGGAGTTGTATAAGCTGACCATTCCGGATAATGGAGAATTTTTGCTCAAGTTCAATGCGACTCTGCAGCCCCCGGAACTGCTTCTCTTTGCTCCAGTCGTTGAAGGCTGTCACGAATACCACAATGATCACCGAGGCAAGAATGGCTGCCCCTTCAATCCAGCCAGTTTCTCCTTCCTCATCTTCTTCTGGGTTACTTACAACGTGGCCACAGACTATCCAAAGAGGGGAGAAAGAGTCATTGAAATGAGGGTGGTGTTTATACATCCTCCACAAGGTGGACAGTCATGACGAGAGAAAAACAGAAAATTAAACTCCGAGGTGAAGATTTCCGAGGAAATCGGAAGCGAGCAGGATGGAGTTATCTCTTATCATCACTAGGTCTAATTTGTGTTAGCCACTAAACGGCCCAAAGTACTATGGTTGGGACACACTGAGGAGCAAAGGTAAGGACATAAGATGGCTGGAGTTCTGAGTAAGGATGTGGTAGAGGAAGGGAACAGTTAGGGGAATGGCTTGCTTACTAGTTCTCCTTTGTAGAGCCTGCTAGGTAACAGGAACATTCTGTACTACAGCCTGAAAACCACTGGTACTGAATGTGGTTGGTGGTGTGGCAAGGGCTCAGGTGTGCCACACGTGGCAGTGCAGACACTCACTTTCATTTTCCCCGCCAGGAGGCCGGTAGAAGGACAGGACCAGGGATATGATGGCTGCGATCTCCAGGATGATGAGTGTGACATCCTGCAGGGCTTCCCACACTAATTCTAAGAACGACTTGGGCTTTTTCGGAGGTATCATGTTCTTCCCAAAAACAAGTCTACGCTTCTCCAAATCTGCAGGGTTCCCAGACAGACCTGAGAAGGAGAAGGAGAGAGAGGGAGAGAGAGAGTAAGGCACAGGGTGGAGTGATATCAGAAGTCAAGTTAAAGGCCTATTTATTTAGTTCTTTACTTATGTGCATATGTGCCCCTGTGTGAAAGTATATACCCCGTCTATACTGGCACCTGTAGGGGCCAGAAGAAGGCGTCGGGTCTCCTGGAACGGGAGTCACAGGTGCTCGTGAGCTGCCTGATGTGGGTGCTGCTACCCGCACGGTGCAGGTTTTCCTAAGTATCTGACCAGCAAGACTGCCATGGTTGAAACCAAGAGGTAAAAGCCAGAATCTAGCATAAGGAAGGAATTCTTCGTCAGCAAAGGCGGATGGATCTTGACTGTAAAGAACTACAACACCCCAGAGCAGCCCAGCCTTGACCCTGCACTGAGGTTTTCTGGTGTTTAGAAAGGGGGAAAGTCTACATCTCGGGAGGGAGGCAGAGGCACAAGACAGGGAGGTTAGATGGGCTGACTCGGAGTACCGTACAACGGAGGAAAACGGTTAAATGGCTCACTGTACTCCAGAGGGCCCTTCTGAGGGGCATCTTAGGGCCCCTATGACAGACATCAGTGTGCCAGTGTTGTCTGACTTACAAACCAGTGTATGGGTTAGTAAAAGACATTAAAAAAAAATAAAAAAGACCCCATGTCCAGTTCTGAGACCTGGGGTTAAAATGCAGAGAGCATGTGGTCCACCACCCTAGTTTGTTCAGGACTCCAGGACTATGGGGACTTTAAAAGTTTCTAAGTGAATAGGCTGACAAGCTGGCCTCAGGATGAGGCCCCTGGTGACCAGGCTAAGTAAATGTCATCTGTTCCTCGGGGGCTGTGCTGCACACCAAGGCCTTAACTCTAAGAACAGAAGCACAAGAATGTTCTTGGGATGCACAGGGCTCTTTCCTCAGAGAAGCGTGCAAATTCTGGCAATGACCTGCACAAGCTCGCTCATAGGTGCTTGGGCCAGAAAGAACTAACTACCCAGTTCTAGGAGCTTAAGGTCACTGAAGTAGAACCCCCCAAGGCAAGGTAGCCTTAGGTGTATCATCCCCGCCTTTCTACTCGACCTCCAGCAAGCTGTATCACTAAGCACTAAGTACTTGGTATGAACTAGACAAAGTATTACAGCTCAGGTTGAAAATGAACCAAGCAAGGCCATGAAGTTCCCAGATGCTACACAGTTAATGGACAACCAGCCTTTTCCCCACTAAAACAGAACAAGTAACTCCTAACACCCCCCTCTCTCTCCCGGCCTGGAGGGTGGGGAGACGGAATTAGACTCAGTGGCTTCCTTAGAATTTTGGCCTCTCTTCTGGACCCTACAGGGGTTAAGAGGCAATGGGGAAGCCTGCCTAGCTGGTAACCCCAGTAGGCATTCATTAAGTTGTATTTGCAATAAATTGGTGTTTTTTGTTTGTTTGTTTGTTTGTTTGTCTTTGGCCCTGGATGCTGTTGGCTGCCTGTTTGATGGGTTCCCCCACAGACAGGGTGAGGCAGTCTTTGTCTTGAAAACAGCTCAACAGCCAAGGAAGCTCAGAGTCAGGGGCAGGGGATGCTCTACTCCCTGAGATTCACACAAAGCAAGGAAATGTGTGTGCCCGGAAGGAGCAAGGACAGAGTGGAGGCCAGGATGTCAGAGACTCCACGCTCTCTCAACACGGAGGTCCCCCAACCCCAAGGAAAGGAATAGGCTCAGTGTGAGGGCGAACATCCTTTTCTCCACTGAACAAGTTGGAAAAAGATGCATGAAAATGGGCAAGTTCACAGGGAATATGGCCCTCGGGGTGGGAGGCGGCTTCCACTCCTCCTGGGGACTCACAAAATCAGCAGCAGCAGGAGCGGAGAGCCTTCTGGCTCTGAGAGGGAGGAGCCTGAAGTCAGCAGGATGGTGTGATTTAGTATCATTTTGTGAAGTGAGGGACTGGGGGCCGTTTTCACTCATTAGGAGGCAAGGGATGGGGAACTGTTTGGGGACATGGTGCCTGAGACTGTAATCCAGGGCCCTATAACCCAGCATTTAAGTCCCTCACTCCACCTCAGCAGCTAGTTGGGCTCCATGGGGAAGCAAGGCTGGCTTCATAGCACTGAAAGACGAGTTGAGCTTCTTTTAGGACAGTCCCAGCCTCCTCTGCCTGCCCTGCCCTGGGAAGAAAGGCAGGGGAGGGTCTGGGAGGGGCATGTTTTAGGCAGGGCATCTGGATGCCCAGCCGTGCAGGGGCAGGGTGGCCAGGAGGCAGGACTCACTGGTTCTTTGCCCTAGAGAACCGACCGAAAAGGGCAGGGCTGTGACAGCTTGGGATTGCAGCTCTGAGTGGACAGAACGGTTTGAGGAGAACGGAAGTTTGGGTATTTTGTAGGATCCACAGAACACTGAGAGAAAACACCCTTCCCTCCTTTATGGTGAGGGCTGGGAGAGCTTTGTGAGGGTGGCTGGGATGTCAGACAGTAAAGACCAGAGCCTGGTGTGCTGACTCAGGCCTGTTTTCTCTTAAGAAACTAAAGCAGGAGGATGGCCGGAGAGTACAAGGTCAGCCTGGACTACATAGTGAGCTCCAGGTTAGCCTGAGCTGTAGAATCCCATCTCTAAAAACCTAAAATCCAAAATATCAATTTAAGGGACACCCTGGTAGCCTAACACTCTCCCCAAGGCGAGCCTACCTGAGTAACCTATCAGGGTGCAGGACAGGGTGACCACCTAGGTCCTCAGACTCTCGGTTAATAATCAAACGATCACTGGTGCCTCCTCCCTGCCCCTCTCTCTTTCTCCACAAAGATCCTTTTAACGATGTAAGGCAGTACATGCTACTCACCTATTTAAAGCCCTATGTGGCTTTTATTTGAAGTGAAACTGGGCACTGAGCCCTTTGATGGATTCAAAGGCTACTTAGGAACCTCCTGCATTCATCCCTTCCCATTTCCCAGTCTTCAGAGAGTTCTGGCTCAACATCCCTTCCTTTACTCTCAGAACATACCCCCTACCCCTACCCCTTACTCCTACCCCTACCCTCTACCCCTACCCCATACCCCCTAACCCTAACTCCCCTACTCCCTACCCTCTAACTCCTACCCCCTACCCTCTACCCCCTACCCTCTACTCCATACCCTCTACCCCCTACCCCATACCCCCTACCGCCTACCCCCTACCCCCTACTTCAGCTTCTGCACCTGTTGCTGCTGCTGCTGCTGTGTCACCCCCTTCCCCAGCACAGCCTCTTCCGGGGCTGTCCTTCCCATCCTTCGAGTCTCTGTCCCCATCTCAGCAAGGCTAAGGCTGTCCTCAGCCATGGTGCTCACCACTCTCCACTATGTTCTACAGCTCCCCTCTCAGGTCTTCTCCTTCGTTCCCACTGGGGTCTTATTCATCCGTTGCTTGCCCCACCGTCTTCCAGAGCAGGGTGCTTGTCTTTGTTCTTTTTTTTTTTTTTTTTTTTTTTTTTTGGAGCTGGGGACCCGAACCCAGGGCCTTGGGCTCGCTAGGCAGCGCTCTACCACTGAGCTAAATCCCCAACCTTGTCTTTGTTCTTAAGGCCTATAGCAGCCGGCCCAAGGCACACACTCAAGGCTGCTGAATGAACCCAGTGGATGAGTAATGGACAAAGTCGCTAATGTTCAGGTGACTGCTGTGTGGCAGCGGGCACACTGTGCTTCTCCTCAGACATCCACAGCCACTGGAGGACGTTACTATCAACCCAACTTGGTGCACGAGACAACTAAGTCCTGACGAGGTGATGGGCTCCTGGTCACCCACAGGAGGCAGCTGGATGCCAGCCAACCTCTACTCTAAGCGTCCTGGGACATGAGAACAGCAGGGTTCAACAGAGGCTCCATTCTAGTGTGGCCAACGTACCCTGAATTGCTGGGACTTCCAGGCAGATGGCCATGTTGTTTCTTATGCCAGAGGGTTTACCCAGTCACCTCTGTATCTCTGAGCAGACCAGGGCTGCCTCTATGGGCTACCACTGGAGAGGTGGTTTCCTGCCTTTTTCCTGTCCTCAGAGATGGTGCTTCAGGCTCACCAGAGTCCATTCCATTCTACGAAGCCTGTGTGCCTCAGTAAGCCAAGGCTCCCATGACCTTTCTGGACTCAAGCAGATGAAACAAAATACATTCTAGGTAACATAAAAGGTAGGACTTGCTGTCACCTAGATGTTCCCTTAAAGGTACACGCTTGCTCCCTCTTGCCCTTTTCTTTCACACACGCACGCACGAACGCACGCACACACACACACACTCACACTCACACACACAAACACACACACACACACACACACATACACATATACACATACACACACATACACACACACATACACACACATACACCCACACACACACACACATACACACACACACACACACACACACACATACACACACACACACACACACACACACACACACACACACACACACACACACACTCACACACACACACACACACACGCTCACACACACAAACACACACACACACAAAAACACACCAAACAAAACAAATACATACACACACAACACACACACGCTCACACACACAACACACACACACACACACACACACACACATACACACACTCACACACACTCACACACACACTCACACACACACACACACACACACACACACACACACACACACACACATACACACACACACACTCACACACACACACACACACACACACACACACACACACACACACACACACACACACACACACCACACACACACACACACACACACACACACACACACACACACCACACACACACACACACACACACACACACACACACACACACACACACACAAACACACACACACCAAACACACACACACACACACTCACACACATACACATACACATAAACACACATGCTCACACACACACACTCACACACACTCACACACACATACACACACTCACACACAAACACACACAGAGCATGTGTAGAAGTTTGTTCTCTCCTTTCACGAGGTTCGTCTGGGGGATCAAACTCAGATCATCAGATTTGGCATCAGGCACCCTCTTACTGGGCTGTTTCGCCTCCCTGACACCCCTTAGCCATTTGCCACTCATCTATCTGCCCCACCTTCAGTCATACAGACTGAACAAAAGCTTCCTTAAGAAGCCAAGTGGCTGCCCAGGTTCCCAGAGAGCTCTGCAGGAGGGCAGGGCGGGCCCTGGGTGTTAGCCAGAGGAGCCTTGGGAATCCTCTCTGACATGTGGTGTTGCACAGGAAAGCCATGTGGGGCTGGGAGCCCTGCCAATTCCCAATTTTGGGCTTTCCACTTCATTCTTTCCACCCCGGAGAGGCTTCCCAGCCCTGATCTCAGCAGCTTTAATTTCACACAAAGACTTGTCCAGTCCAGAAAAATGTTTTGGGCCCTGATCTCCTCAGTGGCTTCTCAAATACTTACACAGCCTCCTGGAGAGGGAAGGAGGACTTGGCAAGAAGGCTATTCAGAAAACACAGGAAAAGGGGTTTCCCGAGATATTCATGGGGAAAATTTGTCCTGAGACAAATTTTCATACAGAACATGAGAGAGACAGCCCCACCCAAACTGAGAGCGCTTCTAGCCTTTTGAACCAGGCTGAGCACATTAGTTGGGAGAGGCAAAGAGAAGCCTGTGAAGCCACTGCCCGCACCCATGCTGGGAGTTGCAGGGTGCCTGCTCAGGTTGGGCGGGCCAGCGTCAGGAGCAGTGTGCTTTGGGTATCTGCTATAAGCCCGGGTAGGACCCAGGCCGGGAGGCGTGCAGCCCAGCCCACAGTGGTGTGGCTCCGGCAGGAGAGGACCTGGTTAGCCTCCTGTTCACGCCAAAGACGGTGTGGGTAGAGGCACAGTTTATCAGAGTCGGCTCAGCCCCAGAAAGGGTGGATCTAGGTCATGAGGGACTTCCCAACTGTCTGGATTGTGATATCTTGCCGGAGGAGGTGGATGAAAAGCCTCTCCCACACAGACAGGGCAAGGGAGATGTTTCTTGAGGTTGACTAAAGGCAGTCATTTCTTTTCCGTGCATGAGAATAGACACTGGGGAACATTTCAAGATCTGGGTACGCAGCTCCATGGAGAGAGCTCGCCTGGCTTACAGATGACCTAGCTTAAGATCAGAGGTTCTGTGGATGGGGCCAGCCCTTGCTCCTGGCCAAATGCTGCGCTTTCGAACAGTATGGAAGACCCTTCAACACCCCCTGTTCAACACAGTCACAACCAGGAGATGTGCTGTCCTGGATTCCTAGCCTTGAGATGGAGGGACAGATGCAAGGTCAGAGTAAGAGGACTCTGGACTAGACAGCAATGTTCCCTGTAGAGTGGCAGCATCTCCAGGGCCCGTCTTCACCACCCCTCCCCGCAGCCGACTCCATTCTAGCTCTAACACAGGGAAGAGAAAGATTCCCCGGAGCCTGTACCCTCTCTACCCCTCTGCTTTGCCACCTTCCTGCACCACATGCACGTGCTCCTCTCTAACCAGTGTCATAGTCCCAGGGCTCACACCTCTGAGCTAAATAAAAATAGTGAAAAACCCCTGCTCCTAAGGGTGTATGCGACTGGCTGCCTCCGCCAGCGAGGGAACACCAATTTTCTTTTTCTCCTGCTGAAAACTCAAGGTGACACAACGGGTTAAAAGCCAACGGAGGAGGAGCTGGGGGCATAGCTCAGTTGGTAGGGCACTTGGCTGATGTGTGCAAAGCTCTGGGTTCGATCCCAGGCACCATATAAAACACGACAAGGCAGTACAATACTGTAATCCCAGCACTCTGGAGGTGCAGACATGAGGATCAGGAGTTCAAAGCCATCCTTAGCTACTTAGCACGTTTGAAGCCAGCCTAGCCTGTGTGAGACCTTGTCTCAACGGGAGAAAAGGAAGAGGCTGGAGAGATGGTAGTTAAGAACGCTTGTTCTTGTGGAGGACCTGGGTCAGTTCCCAGCACAATGCAACGTGGCTCACAGCTATTTCTAACTTTAGTTCCAGGGGGGTCTGATGGCCTCTTCTGACATCTTCTGGCTGGTACTGGTCACGGACACAGTGTATACACATGTTCTGGGAAAACCTCATACACATAGAATAAACTATAACTATCTAACTAACTAGAAAAAAAAGTCAAAGCGAGAGTCAGGAATGGAACGTGCCTACCATTCTAGCATTTGAGGGGTTGAGGCAGGAGGATCACTGTGAATAGAAGGCCAACAAACAAACGAATAAACAAACAAATGCTGCATTCACCCCAAACTAGACGCTGGAGTGTAGCTCAGAGGTAGGAGGAATAGAAGGCCACCATTCAAACACTAACTAGACAGAAAAAGGCCAAGCAAGCTCAGGAACACATTGATTCTTGGAAACACCAAGGCACCCAGCATAAAGGTTCCATGCCAAGGGGGGGGTTGGGGGGAGGGACTGCTGTCAGGCCCAGAAGTTCTTGGTATCTCTAACCCCTGCCTAGTACGATGTCAGCAAACTGAGATGCTCAGCTCTGAGTGAGGAGCTGCTGGGTGGTTAAAGGTAGGCAGAATTGGGTTGGACCTGGATAGTTCTTCTGGCCTAATTCATGAAGCTTAAACTATACAGGAAAAGTCCAGGGCTCTTAGAGGCCTTCCCTGTTGGGGCGGGAGAGGGCATTTATACCACGTTCACCCTCCTGTTTTCCCAATTCCTCCCATCCTCTACCTCCAAATGCTAGCAGGGACCCTTCTCACTCCTCCACCTAGCATTAAGAGTTTCTCTAATGAGGCCATTGGTCTGGCCCACACTGATCAAACCCAGGCCAGCGAGCTTTTCTAACCGTTTGAATCAAGCTATGCCCATATGTCCCTTTCCCTCCCTCCAAGATATTCCTCCAGTGTGAGACCTTAAATGAGCATTAGCAAATTTACTGGAGGGGTGGTGGCTCAGTGGACCACGGAAGGCAGCCAGGCCCAGAGAAGTTGCTAGGAAGGAACTTGGCAGTCCCAGGAGAGGTAGGGCAAGAGTCTGAGAAGGCTAGGGGCAGAGGCCAGGATGAAAAGTTGCATCTTTCAGATTCATGAGCTCTGCCAAACTGATATTCCAGAGTGGAGTATGAATATCAGAGAAGAAAGAAAGCCAAAGTAGACAGGTGCCTGTCTTCTCATCACACCTAGTCCATCTGTATTCACTCACCCAGCACTGCACTTCCCTACACTAACCTTCCCAGGAACAGTGCGCTCTCGCTCTCTCTCTCTCTCTCTCTCTCTCTCTCTCTCTCTCTCTCTCTCTCTCTCTCTCTCTCTCCCTCTCCCTCTCCCTCTCCCTCTCTCTCTCTCCCTCCCTCTCTCTCTCTCTCTCTCTCTCTCTCTCTCTCTGTGTGTGTAGGTGGGGGGGTCATGCTTCTACCTGTTGGAGAAAGTCCTAGAAATTTCTATTTTACCTCATCCATTTCTCGGCCTAGGCCTGTGTATCTTATTATATCGTTTTAGTGTTTGAAGGACTAACAGCAATTCTGATGTGCCCCAGGTGAACATTTATTGGGTGTGTATCAATCTTTGTCCAGACTGATGACGCTATTAGAAGCTTCAGGTCTGAGGTTAGTGACGAGCGCTTGTGTAGTAATGGCCGACCTCTGGTTTGATTCCCAGCACTTTTCCAGGGATGGTGGTAGAAGGGGGATTTCTACTTATTTTAGTCTGCTCTGTGAAGGAAAAGCCCAATCCCAGTAAATTCCAGATAATGGGAAAATGGCCAGTTTTGGGTAGCACATGGAGACAGGAACACAGGAAAACCCCAGAGGTCTTAAGGTGACAGGAGCTGTCAATCTAAATCTTGTAATTAATGACCTCTGAATTATAATTTGGTCTGTCTTCAAACAGATTCTCCTCCCTCTGGCTAGTCCCTGAAAGAATCTTATCTCCCTAATCCCAACAGCTACTCAGTAGGTAGGGAAGGCTAAGATGCTGGCCTTGTAAACTAGGAGTGCTCCGGAAGGGGTGCAGTCAGCGCACAGCATGGCGAAGCTGGAGTATCCCTGGCTCATGTCTTAGATAACGCAGAGGGGCAGCCTCTGGCTCCAGCTCCTAAGCCCCTTTCTTATCCAACAGTTCTTCATCTTAGTTTCTGCGCTCTATGCTCCTCAAGACACTTCTCTCCCCAACACAGCACAGTGGCAAAATTTTACAATTATTTTACATTCGTGTGTAACTTCTATTGGCCCGTAAGCTCTGTGGGAGGAGGGACGGTGCCTACTTTCATGGTCACCAACGTGAGGTCATCTACAGAGTAGGTACTAGTAGTAGGTACAGTGGAAGGCGTATCGATTGACCGTCATTGCTGTGCTGTCATCCTGTTTGGAGAGGGACTGTGTGGAAGCTGGAGATATAACATAAGATGGGAGATCCAGCCAACATTTATCTACATCCACATACAGCAGAGATTGTCTTTAGCCATTTGGAAGAAGCCTTGTGCCAGCGATTTACAGTTTATTTAAAGCTCCCTTTTCTGACCTCTCTTCTCTGTGCCCAGAGGTTCCTCCCACTTGCCAATCTACCTGCTCCCCAGAAAACAGTGTTTCCCCTAACTGGGGTACGGTGACAGAGAGGGCACATGGAAGGCTGAGAACATGCCTCCCTTTGTCCCTGAGGCAAGGGGAACCCCACTCAACCAGACTCAACACATGTTCCCTTCTTCTTTGCTGTCAAGCGGAAGAGGACAAGAAAAGTTGGGATGGGAGAAGGAAGGGCTTATGAGGCCCAACTCTCCCTGAGGGTCTATGGGGCAGTTAATGATTGTGAGAGTGGGATGGGAGAGGTCAGAGACCTCTTCCCCCTAGGGCAGGTACCCACTGGTAAGGTACTCATGCTCCGGTAAATGATCTGTCACCCATGTTTATGTAACAACTCCAGTGAAATCCAATGGGTCTTTAGGAGACCAGGAGGAGGAAGAAGACATGAGAAGTGAGAATAGAAGGGGGATGAGTTGGGAAGACGAAGTGATCGGGGTAGGGAGGTGGGGACCAGAGAAGGTGATGGCAGATGTGATAAAAATGCATTATACATGTGTATGAAAATGTTGTAGCCCATTTATTAGATATAGTTGGTGATATGATATTATAAACATTTTTTTTTTAAAGAAAGGAACTGGAACTGGGAGAGAAGCAAGAAAATGAGAAGGGTTCCATCGGTGCTAAATGACAAGCTGGCTTTGACAAAGCGTCCTCTAAGCTCCCAGCCCTGTGTCTTCACAGTTATTTATATAAAACCACAAAGACTGAGAACTTGGGGCTGGAGTGATGGCTAGCACTGGCTCCTTTCTAAGCGACCCGGGTTTGGTTCCCAGCACCCACATGATGACTTACAACCATCTGTACCTCCAGCTCCAGGGGACCTGATGCTCTATTTGAATTCCACAGGCAACAAGAGGCTTGCACATGGAACATATACAAATGCACTGACACACATAACAGCAAACACACAAACAAATGTAGACTGGAGCCTAAGACTTCTTCTACATCTTTCCTGGCCTTTCTTATTTCTCTAAATGTCCCTCCTCTTTTCTGGTCACTCTCTAAACCTTGTGGCCAGTCACAGTCAAATGCTGAAGTCACCCAGGTCCCCACTCCCAGGTCCTCTTTATTCTGACCTACTCTAGCCTGAGGGGCAACCTCACTCCAACACTAATGCAGTGCAGGAACAGTATTAGCATGAGCACTGGGCCCAATCCCATGTTGTATCAGACGTTAAAATGCAAAACCGGGGCTGGAAAAATAGCTCAACAGTTAAAAGCACGTCCTGCTCTTGCGGAAGATCTTGGTTCGGTTCCCAGCACCCACATGTCAACTCGCCATTGCACGGGACTCTAGTTCCAGGGGATCCATGACACCAACTTCTGGCAACTTCAGGCACCAGTATTCATGATGCACACAAACTTACTCAAATTTACTTATGTGTATTCACATACACACAAATAAAACATCTTTTAAAAATGCAAAACCCATTTTTAATTCCTCTGTAATTCTGTACGAAAAAGGCAACAGGATATTGATAGACTGTAGGTCAAAATATAGAAACTGCTCCATCATTTTCTACCCGTTACAAAGACCTCAGGTGGGTCATTAAAACCCTTCAGCCTAGACAGAGAATTCTGAAATTAAGTGCTAGTCAAACAACAAAGTTAATGAAAAGTAAGAAAAATTAATTTAAAAGTAAGTCCTATCTGCCTTTAGAATTGTATAAACAGAGGCTAACAAAACCATGTAAGTGTTAAAAATCTCACGGTCCTTCAAGGCTCCTTTTTAGCTATAATTTACAGAATTCTATCTACACTAAGCATGCGCTCAATCCAAGCAAATATCAAAGAATAAGGGGGCACTCTATTTTCCTTACTACTACCACTCTGCTCCCTAGCCAGGAGCAAACGTTTCAAATGTCCAGGCTCATGAGCGTCTCCTCTCAGCTTCTGAGGAAGAAAGGCTTTAAGTGCACACTCCCTGACCCCAATCTACTCAAACTTACTTCATGTTGGTTTCTAACTAGAATCTAGACTCATTCTCATATTCCCGTTATTAATCTGCAGGAGCCTCCCACAGGTGACAAAATCATACGAGGCTGAGAGGCCTGTGAATGGTCTTCTGGTAACAGGCTGGCTTCTTAGAGAAGGTAAATTGTCATAGCTATATGAGAAGGTTAGAGAGACGGGAGGAAAGTTTGGATCCTGTTCTGAGGAGCCCCCAAGTTCTAGCTTACTGGATCCCCAAGTCCCACTTTGTCAAAGAAACATCTGACCAGAACAATAAAAGGAGGAAAACAGGAAGATCCAGCTTCAGTTCTGATGTAGGTCTGTAAACACCTGTAGTGTCTCGGGTAAGCACAAGGAGGTATAGACTTTTCTTACAGCCTACACTCTGTATGAGTCACTGAGAAAGTCACTTAGGGGACAGGCATGGTGCTGCATGTCTGCAATCCTGGCACTTAGAAAAAGCTAAAGCAGGAGGGTCCCAAATTCCCAGTCAACTTTGTTAGCAGAGTGAGACTGTCCCAGGGAAACATAGGAGGGGATGGTGGGTGTGGCAGCGCATGCCTATAAGTTCTAGTGCTAGTGATTGGGAGGCCAAGGCAGGATGATTTGTTTAAGTTTGAGACCAGCCTGGGCTCATGAAGTGAAACCTTGTATCAATCAATCAATCAATCAATCAATCAATCAGTCAATCATAAAACCTCCAAACAACAACAACAATAACAAAAACAAAAACTTCAGCTTGCAGGAAGTGGACGGTATCCAAAAGGTAGTATTAGACACACGTTAGAAGGCCCAGGGAGCTGACTGAGAGCACCTAAGCACTGTCATCCTAAAACCAGGCCTCTGAGATGACAAGGAGCACAGAGAATAGACAGCAGCTGCAGTCACACATACCTTAGCCACACTACAGATTATGTTTCTTTGAAACTCATGGCCACTCACACTCTAGCAAAATCTCCAGGAATATGGCCTATATTTAATTTATTCAACACCTATTATCAGTTTGCACATGCACACGCAAACAGACGTGTGCACATATGCACTGTATTACTTAATACCAGTAACTCTGTGGGCAATGTATAAACGTTATTTCCAATATCTGAACTCAAAGGGTATAAGATATATACCTGGCCTCTGAGGCCAACCAAATGGGAGACTGAGGTAGGAGAATCATAACCTCAAATCCTGCCTACACTACAGAGTGAGTTCAAGTCCAGTCTGGGTAATGCAGTGAGAATCTGTCTTAGATTGAAAAGTAAAAAAGAGGGCTGAGGCTACAGCTTAGTGGTGGTGGTGGGGCTTGTACAAAGTCCTGGGTTTGGTCCCTACATGGTGGGGAAAATTTTTTATTATACAGGATTAAAAAAAAAATCAGTAACCCCAGGACAGACAATGGCAATTTGTCCAAAGACATATTTATAATATGGCATCCCATTTTCTGTGTACAATAAGGTACTCAGATGGCTGCAATACTATATCCTGTAGTCTTTTCTCACCCATTGAACTTCAAGATCAGTGTGAGGAAGATATCCATCTTATGCTCTCCTAGAATCAAAATCTGATAGAACGGGGAAATTGATCATACTGACAAGAACATCTACATCACCAATAAGAACCCGCCATACTATGGATTGATACATAAATCAGAGGAGAGAATGATTTAGAGAATCATGGTTCCTAAACATGGCACTTGTAGAAAGCTCCTCATGTGGCTTTCTCTGCTTTAGATGACTGCTCTTCCCACCAGACAAAAAACAACTTATTGGGTCTCCAGAAATGTACTTTCCTTAGAAGCTAGACATAATATTTCAAAATTCTAGTCACTGTCCTCCAATCCCCAACCCTTGAAACGGCCTTTACCTTCTACAGGGGAGGTTTTCAGTCTAGCGCAGATTTCTTGTACACTTCCATAGTGGGCACTGATCTGGGTCACTGCATCAGCTGCACGAAGCTCCATGAGCTTCCTCAGGTCCATTAAGGTGCAGCCAAACTCCCCTTCATAGCTCTCAGCTACCGAGTTGGCCGGCAAGTTATGTCTTGATGGATGCGTCATTTTGCCTTCGGTTACCAGACTCTCAACCAGAGAAGATGTAGAGTTTCCCCTCTAACTGAGCAGTGTCTCTTGCCTTCTCTTCTTCGTTTCTTCCCACTTTTTTCTTCTCTGGGAGCCCAGTTAGGGGATAAATTGACAATATCTTGTGCAATAAGTTTCAGAGTAGCAACACCAGGCCTAGAGATCCTTTCTTCTGTATTAAGTCTACTAGTGAGAGGAGGAAGAGGTTGGGGGAACTTAGTAGAAGACGGACGTAGTGTCACGATGATCGGTGTCCTCTGGGTAGAGACGGAAACGGTTGTCCACAGTACGTAGGTTCCTAGTTTAGACTACTTGTTCATATAGAAGTGGAAACAGGATAGGCATGTTACCATGGGGGCAACCTTAGCAACAACCAGCAATTTCGATGGTAGGGTGGCGTCAGCAGAAAGAGGAGGGCTCCCTGGATAACGATGATGGCTAGGCCTCTGGAATAGAGATGCAAAAAAAGACAAAAGGAAACAATTAGAGCAGCCATGAGGATCCAGGCTCTGCAAGTTACTCTCCAGCAGAAGGGTTTAAATGACAGTTGGTGTCTGAACGGAACTGAGAACTGAGGCCTAAGCTGAGTGTCCAGACTCATGGGAAGCCCTAGGTAGGCCTGCCGACTGGTAAGACTTTCTCCCAGAAACATTATCTTTAAGTCTTACTTCTTCTAAATCAAGCCACACAAATTAACTTAAGAAACTCGCATATAAAAAGTTATGACCTCTAATGCTCCCCCTACTTCATGGGCTGACAGAATACATTTGTCTTCTCTTACCTGTAAGATGTGAGAAGAATCAGAAAAGGAATCTAGACCCACGGGGGAGAAGAGTGGTGGCTTGCCTGGGTGCCATCTACTCCCAACACAGACACTTACAAACCAGGAAGACAAGCTGATTAAAGGTCTTTTAGAATGTTCAGCCTTCAGTGGTATGAAAATTTGGAAACCTACAGCACCAAATTTTGGTCTCAGAGCTAAGCCCTCCCAGAGGCTTTTCCTGGTAAGGAAAGAATGAAACAGGCTAACAGTTTATGGCACAGGGCGGATTCAGTTTTTCTATAAGGGGCAGGTAGACCTCTGAGGAAGAAAGATAGTAAGCCTGAAACCTATGAGTGTTCAAGTTTCTCCAGGGAAGGAGAGATAAGAGAGCAGTTTGTTCAGTCCATAAACAGACACTGTCCTTAGAGTGAGAGAGCACCAGGGGAACTCACATTAGCATAGTGACACATCAGAGAAAAGTAGGCATTTTTCCCTCAGCAAGATAGTTGTTACCTGGAGCACATACTGGCTGAGGTGGGCTGGCACAACTAGGCGTATGTGGGGATGAGTGGGGGTAAAGGTGGCTTAGAGACTGAGCTGAGCCCTGTGCTCAGCTGCAGACAAGGGCTAGCTACATGTTGTACAGTACATAGGGCCCCATTCTGGTTAAATAGCAGCCCTGCAATTGGTTTATGCTGCCAGGGCCTGGTAAGGCATTTCAATTGGCTGGGTAATAAACAGATGCTTTTTTTTTTTCTTCCAGAAGGTTAACCTGACTCTAGAGTCATCAGAGAAATACTTGGTTCTTTTTATCAATTATTTTCTCTAGAAATCCCATCTGGCCAAAGCCCCTGCTGATTCTAACCAATCATGTTTTAGGCAGGTTCCTCTGGGATGGAGGTTATCACACCTCTCCCCCTCAGCCAGCATGCCCTATCTACCTCCCCAGTACCCAGGCTCACAATAAGTTGAGCAAGCAGGGAATCCCAAGAAGGTTCCTTGAGGCAGTAGGTCTAACTCCCTCGTTAAGATTAGCGTAGGAGCAGGACCCACACCAGCAGTCGCAGTCCCTTCCCATTCAAATCCCATGGAAAGAAGATCAGACGATGGTACAGGAAGGGGACACACATTCACATAACTATGCCGTCACAATTGCCTAATTATTCTGCTAATTATTTTTGTTAATTTCTTCCTGTACCTAACTTACTGTGTGTGTGCTCTTGTATGCACACACAGGCACGTATGCCTTTTTGTGTGTATACATGTGCTTAGAGGACATGGGTAAACTTTGGGCTAGGGTCTCTCATTGACTTAAAGCTCCCCATACACTAGGCTGTCCAGCCAGCGACTTCCAGAGATCCTCCTGTCTTTGCCTATCCAGAGCTGGTACCAGCACATGCCACCACCTCGCCTTTTTATGTGGGCAGTGGGGACTGAACTCAGGCCTGCAGGCTTGTATGCAAGTGTTTTACCAACTAAATTCTCTCCTCAGTCTCTGTGCCTAATCTCTAAACTCCGTCACCAGGTATAATGGTGAACTCTTATGATCCCAGCACTCAGGGAGGTCAAGGCAGGAGTGTTACAAGTTTGAGGATCAGTCAGAGGTACAAGGCAAGGCCCTGCCTCTAAAAGTAAATGTTATAGGAAGTATCTTCTAGGAAAAAAAAACTTGTGTGTATGAGTATGCACAGGATTCTGTTATTCTCAGGGATCCAGTGAGTATCTTGGAACGCATCTCCCCCATTAGTTCTCCAAGCCTCTAAGGACTGAGAGGGGCTGCAGCAGCAGAAGACCCATCTTGACCCTTAACCTTTGAGGGGGATGTTCAAGACCGTGCTGACGAGCATGAAGCTGGAAGTCAGACTTTAATTTCCTTTCTTGCTTTTTCTCTTCCTTTCCCTCCTTCCTTTTCTTTTCTTTTTTCCCTGAAACAGAGTTTCTCTGACCATCCTAGAACTCACTCTGTAGACCAGGCTGGCCCCAAACTCCAAGATCTGCCCCTGCCCCTGCCCCTGCCTCCCTAGTGCTGGGAGTAAAGGCTTTTGCTACCACTGTCTGGTACATTTTACTTTTCTTAGTTTAAATTTTTTTACATATATGGTTATTTTGCCTGCGTGGGGTGTCTGTGTAGCACGTGCACGCCTTGTAGCTAAAGAGGCCGGAAGAGGGTTATTAGATCCTAGGGAGCTTGTGTTACAGAAGTTGTGAGCTGCCGTGTGGGTGCTGGGAACAGAACCTGAGTTCTCTGGAAGAGCAGCCGGTGCTCTTAACGGATGAGTCATCTCTCCAGCCTGTACAGATATAGTCTTGCTATGGAGCCCAGGCTGTCAAGAGGCTCACAATACAGCCCAGGGTGGCTGTAAACATCACACACACACACACACACACACACACACACACACACACACACACACACACACACCCCTCACCCCAGTTTCTGCCTCCTAAGGGCTGGGATTACAGGTCAGACCGCTATTCCCCGGAGCTGGGGACCAAACCCAGGGCCTTGCAGCGCTAGCAAGCGCTCTACCACTGAGCTAAATCCCCAACCCCATGAGCCGCTATTCTTAATGATTTTTATCGTTTCCGTCCCTGCCCGCTGCAGCATTTAGTCTGTGAAGCCATGGATTCTTTTGCCCAACTTGTTCACTGCCTTCTCCCCACCGCCTAAAAGAGAGCTTGTATCTCGTGGGCACTTCGTTGATATTTTTATTACTGAGTACACCCGCAGCACATTCAGAAACACACCTGCTACCCTCCCAGTCACCTTTAGTCTGCAAGGACCTTTAACTAGGAGAAGACTCAGCCCGACCTAACACATCGGGCTAAGGCGGTAACAGAGGAAGGGCATTCTGGACTTGACGAACACGTGTTTCAGAATGTTGGAAGGATGTTTGATGTTAAGCACAGGGCATTCAAGCAATGGGAGAAAAACCTCATTTGATCTGAGTGAACTTCTGTTTTCTTGTCCTTTAAGCAGGAGAACATTTGCTCTACAAACCTCTCCTTTTTTCCTCTCCAGGCAGCCCCCACCCTACAAGGAAAAGAAAATTCGAAGGCCGATTCCTTAACAATACCATGAATTGGGCAGTAGTCATTCGCAAGTGTCATTAGCATCTACAGTCTGGGTCCCAAGAGAACGAGACAGGGCTAAGTCCAGATTTCTTACTTTGAACCTCTCCGAGGGTTCAAGAGAGAGAGAAAGTCTTCCTTTCACACAGGCAACCTATGGAAGCAGGCACAGAAGATTAGAAGGCAGAATGCTACAGAACTGCTCCCGGAGGGTCACATATACCCAGCATATCAGCTGTCGGGCCATTGATTTCCAGTCCAAGTAACAGTGTGTGACGGAGACCTCAGGCTTCAGTGGGATCCACTAAAGTCCCACTGCACTGAGGGACACACGAGGTTTCTAGAACGTGAGCTCTTGGTAACTGCTGAGCTTGCTCCTATCCTTATTAGGCAACTGCTGAAGAAAAATCTGTGAGCCACCAGTCCTCCAGCCAGGAGGTGTTACCTCTGGGGCTGGGATTAGTCAGTCACTGGGCTGCGGAAAGCATTCTGGGCTGGGTATGTTACCCATCCTGTCTCCAGTCTTTTCTAACCCAGGGGATAATAGGCTACAAGGCTGAAGTCTCCTCCTTCCTGCCTGGGGCAAGAAACTACATTACTTCATGTGACCACCCAGCCCTGCTTCTCGATGCACTGGAGACGCATGCCACCCCACACCTTCTGATGAGCAGTGCACTGAGACTCATTAGTAAGAACCCCAAATAAGGAGAAAACCCTTGAGCTAGGTCACCAAAGCTTGACAGCTGCCCCATTAGTCTTTCAGTTCAGGAAGGAACTCCTTCCTACCTCTCCTGGGGTATTGAAAAAGGGGTTCATTTCCAGACCATCGGGGAAAGGGGCAACTCTGCCTATGTAGGTGACAGAGGAGGTCATCTTTGCAATTATGGAAGGAATCTGTCCCCGAGTCCTCCCAAACCATAGATGTCTCTGAAACTGGATGAAGCACAGGCAATAAAGCATGCTGGGAAATGGAGAAAAGGGGGCAGGGGGCTCCGACTTAGGCCTCCAGGTTGGGGCAGCACTGCAGACAGACTGCCTGGAGTAATAAATGACATGGACCACTCAACTGGAATAGCTTAGGAGAGCAGACGTGCATGTCCTTCTCTCTTCTGTGCTTTGATCTGGGCCAAGGGTTTTTGCTTTAGGGCAGGTTGTTAGTACCTGAGGGTGATGGGCATCTGGGTAGGTAAGATGGCATCTACGGGATACACCAGACTAGAATCTGAAAGCTGCTACTTAGCTCGTCCCCTCCCCCACCTCCCAGCCCTGCCTGTGGTTAGCTCTGACGAGTGTCCCTCCTCCCAAAGGGAGCTCCACCTTTTTCTCAGTCAGGAGCAGGGCAGTGGGAAGAGGGGGGAATACTGTTTTCTGGGTACAGTCACTGTGATAGCTGCTACACTTGACACTTCGTGTAAAAGTGAGAACGTTACCAAGTATAGGTAACACGAACGCAAATGCTATCCGGTCCCTAGCGCAGTGGCTGACAAGGACTGGATGCTGTGCTCCCGGTGGATATTATCGTCACTACATAGGCTGAGTCACTGAACGTCCATCAACAACCCTATTTTACGGCAGACAAATACGTCTCCAGAGAGCCAGGGTTTGAGCCCTAGTCTGAATCCAAATCCACTCTACCTCAGAAATGAGAGCAAAGCTACAGAGAGTGAAAAAGCTATGGAGGTGCCCCTAAACCACAGGGCCACAGAAACCTATTGGTCTCTTGCTCATGACCTGAAGACTTTGAAATAGGCGAAACACCCTTTGATATTTTTTTTTTCCAGGTAGTGGTAGATTCAAAGCTCACCACGAGAAGACATTGCCCAATCCTTCCCTCCTCGCCCACTCCATATCACCACCCCAACACTGTCCCGAAGCAGGGTGGACTGGGCTCTAGGCTGGCAGGGCTCTAAGAGCATGCAGTGCCCACCTGAGAAGAGCCAAGGATGCAGATACACATCTCGCCCCACCACCTAGCTTGGCCTTTGACCCCTAATGACCTATGCGGAGAGGTCCTGCTCAGGTTGCATCTCTCTGGCGTTCCAACGCTTCCCAAAGAGTCAAGCGGGCTGGGTTGTGGAACTGAGCTCCCGGGTGTTTGCCTAGCCTGTAGGAGACCATGGGTTCCATCCCCAGCACCACGTAAACCAGAGCCGGAGTCGGTCTGCAATCCTACTATGTGGGAGAGGCAGATCAAGAGTTCAAGTCCGGCTTATCTACTGAATTTGACGTCCGCCTAACCTGTGGGAGACCCCATCTAAACAAGGAAAAGGAAGGCCAATGAGAGAGCTCAGATAGCTCGTCTGCTGTCAAGGCGGATGCTCTGACTTTGATCTCTGGGACACACATGGTAGAAAGGGGGAACAACTCACACAAGTTGTTCTCTGACATCCACCTGAGCACCTTGGCATGCGCGCGCGCGCGCACACACACACACACACACACACACACACACACACACACACTCCCCCATACAAACAAGTAAATGTAATTTTAAACGTTTTGTTTATTTTTAAAGGAAAAAAAAACAAAGCTGGTAAGAGCCTGGTCATACAGTTCTTCTAGTCCTTGCGGGTCAGCGGCAGGGGGCTGGAGAGTTCAAGGCTAGCTGTGGCTACACAGAAGCTCTAGGTCATCAAGAACGTCACACAATGAGACTATGTCAAAGACAAATTAAGAACCTGGCCCTGTGGTGTTGGAGGTTTGGCTCAGTGGTAGAGCGCTTGTCTAGCAAGCGCAAGGCCCTGGGTTCGGTCCCCAGCTCCGAAAAAAAGAAAAAAGAAAAAAGAAAACAAAAAACAAAAAAAAAGAACCTGGCCCTGCAGGCTGCTGTGTCTGAACTGTCCTGAGCTGGCCCTTCTCACAGCTCCAGGCATACTGACCTAGGCACGCTCCCCCTTTAGACACACACGGGGGCAGGAGGTCAGAGGCAGAAGGCAGGACTTTGCCCGAGTGTTGGTAACATTTGGATGTTAGGGATACTGCTTTTCCCAAGAGCTACACTCATGGCAGGAAGCTAAGTGAGGCAGGGGCACTGGACCGCAGGATGGCACTCTGTAGCCAGATCCAGAAACCTGATGCCGTGCTCAGTTAGCTTTTAGACCTGGGGTGCAGTGTGTCAGTCCTTTCTGAGGAGAGAGAGGATAATACTGCTTTCTGGTTAGGTGTGGTAGTGCATGTCTCTGAGTTCGTCCCAATTCAGGATGGGAGGAGGAGGAGGAAAAGGAGGAGGAGGAAGAAGAGGAAGAGGAGGAGGGAGAGGAGGAAGAGGAGGAGGAGGAGGAGGAAGAGGAGTTGTTCAAGGCCAACCTAAGATACAGGAGAAAGAAAGAAATGCAATGTCAGCATTCGAGGAACCACCTAGAGAAAATGTGACCTCAGATTCATAATCCATCCTCCTCCCCAAAGCCACCAGGTATTAAACTAAGTACAAAGCACACCCAGACCCAGCAAACTAAGCCTAGGTGTACCACACAAGGAAGTTCTTATACAGGACCTAGAGAGGGCGTGCACAATGACTTCCCTGGTATGTTATCTGTTGTGACAGCCAGTTGGAAGCCTTGTACTTCCAAAAGACTTGAGGATTGACTAGATAATAACAGGACAGGCATGGAGGTGGGAGCAGGAATGTGCCTTCCTTCCAGAGCAACATCACAGCTCTCCGTCCACTCCTGCTGCATCCTCTAATGGCACTCATATTGTCAGGACATGATAAGGGCCAGAGCCAGGGTCCTCTTCCAAATCATCACACTGGCCCAGGTCATCTCCATCCTCTAGGGACTAGATGACCATTGTGTTCTCTCTCTCTCTCTCTCTCTCTCTCTCTCTCTCTCTCTCTCTCTCTCTCTCTCTCTCTCTCTCTCTCTCTCTCTCTCTCACACACACACACACACACACACACACACACACACAGATTTTGGGTGGGAGAGACAGCACCATCTAGCAGGTCTAGCGTCCGGGGAGCTGGCAGCCTCCCTGCCCCTTGATCATGAGAAATGCTTGGGAAAATGGTCAGCTGGAGTATTTGTTTCTCACCCCTCAGAACTAGAACAGGAAGCTGCTGGGCCACATTCAGTGCTCCAGGGCAGTGACATTCAAGCATTCGGTATAGACACACTCTTGGAGGACATAGATTGCCTTTCTTGGGGCTGCTGTGGTTTTTCCACACATCGGTTCCTAGGGAACAAAGCAGCTTTCAGCAGCTGGATTTTCGGCAGCTGGATTGGCTCTGGGGTTATTTTTAGAAACAGAGTCCATCAGACTCCATCCTGCTTTGGAGGGAAGTAGAGGGTCAATCCCTCCTGGCTATAAAGTATGGACCCGCTTGCCCCCCTGGTGACTTCTCCTCTTGTCTACCACAAAGGGGTGGCAGGGCAGCTGCTCTGTGCCTAGGATCTCCACAGGGAAGACAGCAAAGTGACACTGCCAAGTGACACAGACACTCGTTAGTATGGCCAGCCACTTACCCCTTTCAACCCCTAGAGTCCCACTGTACATAGAAAAAGAGCTCTCACCACCCTGGCCTTCCTGGAGTTCTCTTATCCCAACCAGCTCCTGGAAGACACAGGCAAAGAGCGAGGCCAGCTTGCTGAAAAGGTGCTTATTAAGAGAGCAAACAAAACACAACACAACAACAAAAATCAACACCAACTGTGTGGGCACACACACATCTGTTATCCCAGCACTTGGGAGGATGAAGCAGGAGGATTACCGTGAGTTTGTGACTATATGGTAAGACCCTATGTTAAAGCAAAACAAAACGAAAACAAAAGAAGGGAAGGAGAGGAGTCAGAGAGAGGGAAGAAAAGAAGACTTTGGATATGGGAGGGACACCAGGACCCCTGGGAGCTGTCCCTCTCAGCTCCTAGATCAGGATTGAAGCCAGCCTAGGAATGGATCTGCCTGCCTCCTCCTCCTCCCTCCCTCCCTCCCTCCCTCCCTCCCCCTCCTCCCTCCCTCGCTCCCTCCTTCCCTCCCTCCCTCCCTCCTTTCCTCCTCAACCTAATTTTTCTCTAGACAGGGTTTCTCTGTGTAGCCTTGGTTGTCCTAGAACTTGCTCTGTAGACCAGGCTGGTCTTAAACCCAGAAATCTGCTGGTCTCTGCCTCCCAAGTGCTGGGACCACAGGCATGCATGACCATTGCCAGTCTGGAAATGGGCGTTTCTAACAAATGGATAGAGAAGCCATTGCTCAGGGCAGCATTTGAGAGCCCCCCAGGGATTCTGATGCTCTCCACCGACTCCCCTGTAAATCAGCAGCTCCTCAAGGTTACAGGGCTTTGAAAGCCCGAGGCAGTCCTAACTCCAGGCTGATAGGCGAAGGCAAGGCTGTGCCACCTCTTTGCTCTTGCCAGGTGCTCCTTAGATGCCTGCATCCCTTTTCTTCATCTCAGAGACCGGTGAGCTTCCCAAGGAGAACCACCTCTTTTTACAGGCTGCAGCAGGAGTCTGGGTTTATTTAGGAACTGGGGCTCAGGTAGAGCTGAACCCCTGCCATTTCCGCTTTCTGTCTCTACAGGAGAGGAGGGATGGGTGGAAGCCTCAAAGGTGAGGGTGAATCAGAACTTCTGACTCCCTAACCCCCACCTCGTCCCTACCCTGCCTAAGGGCCAGGCCCACTGTCTCCATGACACCTCCCCAGGAGCCTGCCCACTGCTCTCAGGCCAAGGGCCTGCGTGTGCTGGTGGGGGCAGCAGCCGCTGTTTTCCAGGCTGGCTGACAGGCTGTTATAAACACTCGTTTTAGGTTGCTATGGCAAAGAGAGTGTGTAGCCTGGCTACGGTGAAGCTATTTATGTGCCTGAAATGGCAGAGTGGTATGTTTTTTATTATTTTACTTTGAAAGTTTTCCTTTCCCAACCCCCTAGAAGGACATTAAAAAGAGGGAGGAGGGGAGAGGGGGACCACAACTTTCTCAAGAACCAAAAGAATAGCTTCAGAAAGCGAAGCTGGAGCCCTGAGCTGGGAAGGGGGAACCGGAAGTCAGAGCAGGGGTAGGCCAGCACCTTAAAGAAAGGAATTCCTGGTTTCTGGCCACAAGCGCCTTACCACTTGGGAACTGGAGGCCCAGCTCATCAGGGAGAAGGGCCAACTCCAGGTCCCTGTCACCTCCCTATAAGCTTCTACCAAGGAGAAAGACAAAGTCTCTTTGTCATCACCCTCTAATCACAGCATCCTCACTGTCCCATGTCCTGTCATGGGATGAAGACACCAAAGATCCCTTGAGGGTCAGGGGAGGAGAAACTCAAAACTACCACACCCTTGCATGGGTGGCAGGGCCATCTGGCACCGAACCTAGCCACATGTGGCTGGAGGTTTACAGGCAACAACCTCTTCAGGTGCCTCTGAAGAGAGACACATTCCTCTGCTTGTCATCATGTGTATGTGTGTTTGTGTGTGTGTGTGTGTGAGTGTGTGTGTGAGACAGTGTGTGTGTGTGTGTGTGTGTGTGTGGGTGTGTGTGTGTGTGAGTGTGTGTGTGTGTGTGTGTGAGTGTGTGTGAGTGTGTGTGTGAGTGTGTGTGTGTGAGTGTGTGTGTGAGTGTATGTGTGAGTGAGTGTGTATGAGTATGTGTTTGAGTGTGTGTGTGTGTGTGTGTGTGTGTGTGTATGTCCCTTTACAGCACATCTAAGATGTTAGTAGAGGTGGTAAGGACCTATCTATCATACCACTGAGTATGTCTTCAAGTTCAAATGCTGTAGGAGGACCACTGAGCATAGGACAAGTTGTTTTGTTTTTTGTTTTTGTTTTTGGCAGAGGCAGAGAATGATCAGAAATCAGACTCCCAACTCCCTTTCTTTCTGAGAACTATGACTCTCAGCCTTGTTCACTCTCCCACCACAAAATAAAATAAATAAGGAGAAAGGAAGGAAGGAAAGAAACAGGTCATGAATCACAGGCTGGAGCAAGAGAGAAATCAATAGTCATGGGGTAAACGTGTGCATCTACGTATGTATGCACACACACATAGATGTACAAAGTGTCTAGTGGCTTCTCTAAACATTCTGTAGTCACTTAATGGCAGAGATGAGAATTACCTTCCAGTGGCCAGGGACTAGGATACAGAAGGCACTGCTGGTTGGAGATGCAGCTCAGTGGTAGATGGGCTCTATGTTCAATCCCAGGACCAGGGAGAGAGAGAAAGAAAGAGAGAGAGAGAGAGAGAGAGAGAGAGAGAGAGAGAGAGAGAGAGAGAGAGAGAGATTTTGACTGATTTCAGAATCTTATCGTCCCTTTTCCCTACCAGCTCCTTTCAGATGGGTAGAATCTGACTAAGTAAGAAACTCACTGCTGTGGGCCACATTAACTAGATCAAAACAAAATGCAGATGGGGTTTGAGAGTGCAAATTCCTAGACTGTTCCAGTTCCCTCCATATTGAAAGCTAACTGAAAGCTTTATGGATGCCACCCTGGCCGGGAAAGGATACAGAGAACACCCTCGGGGAGAAGAGAGGGCAGGAAGAGTGGGGGGCAGGGCAGTCCCCCTGGAGGGAAGCCTCCTCCTCCTGCTGCGGCCAGAGAGGTCAGAGTCTTAAGCAACAGCCCCAGTGAGCCGATAAAAATGGTACTGCGAAAAATCAGAACCCGAGACACATATCAGTCTTGGCAGCACCTTGAGGTCAAAAGAGTAGAGCAGACAGTTTCTGAGCTTGTCAAACTGTCATCTGCTTCGAAGTTCCTGGAGGGTTGGAGGGTAAGGGGAGGGGTGAGGGGAGGGGTGCTAGGCGGGTGGTGGTGGAGAGGTGGGGCATCTCTGGACGTCGGAGCACAAGCCACTTAGAAGTAGCAACCATGATGCCCCCTGCCCCCCACTGTGTCTTCTGGGTCTGAGGTTGGTGGGTACTACTCAGGAACTTGTAAAACAAAACAGATGCTGACATCGACCTGTCTCAGAATCCCAGGGTAGAACGAGCTTCCAAAATCATGGACTGGAAAGAACACCTGTGCCACAGGGCTCAGCTCCGTGGCGATGGACACAGAGTGCTCTGTTGAAAGAGTCAAAGGGCAGGCAAAGAGGTGACTCAGCCACAGCTGGTCACTGTTGATGGGTCTCTCAGCTGGGGGAGGGGGAAAGGGAGAGGGAGAGGGGAGAGGGAGAGGGGGGGAGGGGAGGGGAGAGAAGGAGGGAGGGGAGAAGGAGGGAGGGAGAGAGAGAGAGAAAGTTGAGAGGGGGGGGTGGAGGGAGGGAAGAAAGGAGAGAGGGGGGAGGAGAGAGAGAGAGAGAGAGAGAGAGAGAGGGAGAGGGAGAAGGAGAGAGAGAGAGAGAGAGAGAGGAGAGAGAGAGAGAGAGAGAGAGAGAGGGAGGGAGGGAGAGAGAGGAGAGGAGGGAGGGAGGGGGAGAGGGAGAGAGAGAGAGAGAGAGAGAGAGAGAGAGAGAGAGAGAGAGATGGAGAGAGAGAGAATGAGAGAGAGAATGAGAGAATGAGAGAGAGAAGGAGGGAGAGAGAGAGAATGAGAGAGAGAGAGAGAGAGAGAGAGGGAGAGAGAGGGAGAGAGAGGGGGAGGGAGAGGGGAGAGGGAGAGGGAGAGGGAGAGAAAGAGAATGAGAGAGAGAAAATGAGAGAGAGAGGGAGGGAGAGAATGAGAGAGAGAAATGAGAGAGAATGAGAGAGAGGGAGGAAGAGAGAGAGAGAATGAGAGAGGGAGGGAGAGAGGGAGAGAGAGGGGGGAGAGGGAGAGGGAGAGAGAAAGAGAATGAGAGAGAGAAAATGAGAGAGAATGAGAGAGAGGGAGGGAGAGAGAGAATGAGAGAGAGAGAATGAGAGAGAGAGAGAAAATGAGAGAGAGAATGAGAGAGAGAAAATGAGAGAGAGAGAGAATATGTTTCTTCCAAGTGAACAGTATCCCGGCTACAGCCTAATGCTTGACTCATCTTGGGGAATTAATGAATAAGGATGGTCGTGGGAAGTCTCATCTCCAAGGTGAGGGAGAGCAGAGAAGGGCGAGTTTGTGCCCAACTGCACGTTACCAGATGGTTCTGCTGTCTGCTGTCCCTATGGAACATGGGTAAGGAGTAGATATGCCCGGTGGCAGAGGCCTTCTTCTGTCTCTCCCCGCCATTATGGAAAGATTCAGAGAGGACCTGGAGGAAGAGGAGTATCACCTTCCCTGAGGGAGCAGCCACATTTCTAAAACTCTGAGTGAGCTTGTCTCCAGCCTCGCACTTCCTGGCCAGCTGTTTGGAATTAGCAAGAACTTCATCACCAGGGACAACCCTTTTAGGTGTTGGGAAAACTTGTGCCTCCCCATCCCAGTCCAAAGAGAAGCTGAGGACACACGGCCTCCTTTCTCTTCCCCACCCTGCTTCCCCAGCCAGCCTCAGAGGACTCTCCCGGGGGGTGGGGAAGCAGGGGCACACTGGCAGCAGGCTAGGGGAAACTTTGCCGTCTAAGGCTGTGGAATTCTCCCGCTGGGCTCCTCCTTAATCATCACAGCGCTGCTGTATCTTGAACTTGGAACTTTAAAAGGTAGTCCTGGCCCTTGAGAAAGACAAACATGTCAGCAGAGAAAAGCCGGTGCAAGCTGGTGTAAGCACTTCTAACCGGGCTCTGGAGTAGCCAAGGAACTGCAACAAGGGAGAGCCCCCTTACCACCCAAAATGGGCATAGGCCACATGGCAGAGATGACTTCCAGACTACATCAAGGAACACTGCCTGTAGCCACATTCTTCACCCCATAGAGAATTTTGCTTCCGTTAAGAACCTACCCGGAGAAGGAATGGCTAACGGCTAGTGGGGATTGTTTGATTAGTTTTTGAAAACTTTTCTCCTTTCTCCTTGAAAAATCTGAGGCTTCGTGGCCTTTTAGGAAAAGAGAACAAAAAGTGCTAGAGAACCCACAGGCCTGAAGTACTAGCTTCTAAGACTGGTCTAAGTGGCCTCTGAGGCCAGGTTGCTATGGTTTCCAGGAGGACAAAAGAGGGGGTAGGGAAGGAACTGCCCTTTTCTTCCTATGGGAATAGTTTCAAGAAAGGAGGGTGCTTACAAACCGAGGGCGTTACAGAACTCAGAGCAACACTTGTGCAGCCCAATCCTCTGAGTGCAACAGGCAGGAGGCCCTTGTAGCAAAAGACCCTATCTGGGGTGAGATCACTTCAGAACTCCCAGAAGGTGAGCACTTCCAGACCAAGCCTAGAGGCAGAGATCACGGAGCTGTGACAGAGCTGCGACGGAGAGCCTGGAGAAGAGAGATGGGGCCAACAACCCCAAACCGTGTGTGAAGGTTCCGTTTCCCCCAGTAAGGTCTTCTTGGCCACCCACCCCGACATGGCATCAACACGCGGCCTGCCCAAGTCTCCTGGTTGCTTCACCTTTCAACTCTCAATCAGGATGGGTGGGATAGTGCCAAGTGCCAGCCTGCTACAGTGTCCTCCAAGCAGGATCTGTCAGCAGAATGCGGCCACCTGGCCAAGGAATTCCCTTTCAGAGCACGGGGAGCTGAGAGCCTCCACTTGGATGAGAGCAACAGAGTTTTGTCAGCTTGCCTTCTCTCGGAGAGGTGACAAAGAGGGCTGAGGTTTCTAAAGTTTGGCTGAGGGTTCTGCCATCTTTAGAACCAAAGACTTGGGTACCACAGTAGACTAAGTATCACCATGTCCTCTCATTTTCTCAAAACATACGAGCTGTCATCAGGCAGCCACGGCCAAGAGGTCAATAAATCACAAGTGTATCACTGGCCAGTGCGCCAGTAAGTTCCTTGCCTTTTCTGGAAAGACTCCTGCTTTGCCACCAGCTATAGCAGTGGCTCTCAATCTGTGGGTCGTGACCCCTTTGGGGATTGAATGACCCATTTCACCAGGGTCGCCTAAGACCATCTGCATGCCAGATGTTTACATTAGGATTCATGACAGTAGCAGAATTGCAATTATGAAGTAGCAATGAAAATTTTATGGTTGGAGGTCAGCATAACACAAGGGACCGTGTTAAGGGGCCATGGCACTAGGAAGGTTGAGAGCTACCGAACTACAACGTCACACAGCTCACAGAACCCCCAGCATTGTAGAGAATTCGGGGGGAAACCGATGTAAGCCTCACAGCTTTACACAAATTGTGAGGCAAACACAGGACCCAGGCATTGGACAAACACGTTGCACAGTCTAGATGGGAAATCAGGGCAGAGGTGGGGGATAACGTGGTTTGTACCAGGCATGGATTGGAGGCTAGCACCGGCTTCCTGTACCTGTTCACTCACACTTAGCAGGCATCTCTGGGGCCATACTACTTGGAGCAGTCAAGCTTCGTGCAGGGGAGTTCATTCATAGCCTCCCCTCCCCCATCTTATGGCTCAGCCCTCTACCTATACACCCTCCCGCCCCCAGCAAAGGGGATCCTTCTGCTACTTCTAGGCTGCTTCCCACAGTTGTTTAGGGTGTGCCTTGCACAAAAGTACCAAGGAGGTGACTGGGACACAAAATCTACGCTGGGTTTTTTTGTTTTTGTTTTTGTTTTGTTTTTTGTTTTTTTTTGTTTTTTGTTTTTTGTTTTTTGTTTTGTTTTGTTTTTTTTTTGGATGAGCCTTGTATCGTGAGCTAGCTTCATTTCTCTCAAATCTTTGCAAAGTCGCCTAATGGAACTAACGGTTATTCTTACCTCTTTGCCCGGAACATTCTCTGGACCCACAAGACCTTAAGCAACACCCGAAGAAGAAAACCAGCAGCAAAAACAGTCTGACCACGGATACACCGGAAGCAGAGCTTAGGATACCAAGGCAGCCAGATACATAATAAGCCAGTTCAGACCCATGACAGTTTCTACCAATCTGTCTTTCCCGAGTCTTGTCCACATCCAGAAGGTTAAGGCTAAGGTCATGATTTTGAGGCTAGCCTGGGTTATCTAGTCCTGATCTCAAAGCAGGAACAAGAGAACAAATCCCCACACTCCACCCACTGCTTGGCGGTGGGTGTCTGCATCTGTCTGAGTAAGCTGCTGTGTGGAGCCTCTCAGAGGACAACTTGCTCCCATCTGCAAATGTAACAGAGTATCATTAATAGTATTAGAGACTGGTGCTTGCCAGTGGGATGGGTCTCAAGTTGGGCGGGTTATTGGTTGGCCATTCCCTCAGTCGCTGCATTTCTTGTAGACAGGATACATTTTGGGTTGAAAGCTTTGTGGGTGGGTTGGTGTCTCTATGGCTCCACTGGGCTTCCTGCCTGGCTACAGGAGGTGGTCTCTTCAGGTTCTAGGTCCCTAATGTAGTGAGTCACAATTAAGGTCACCGCCATTGATTCTTGGGTACCTCCCTTATCCCGGGTCTCTTGTCTCTTCCTGGAGATGCACACCCCCCCCCTCACCCTCATCAACAGAGTCAACTAACCCGGACCTTTGGGGCTCTCAGAGTCTGAACCACCAACCAAAGAACATACATTGGCTGGAGCTAGGTCTCCCTGCACATATGTAGCAGATGTGCAGCTTGGTCTTCATGTGGGTCCTGAATGACTGGAGTGGGGCCGTCCCAAAAGCTGTTGCCTGTACATGGGATATGTTCTTCTAGTTGGGCTGCCTTGTCTGGCCTCAGTGGGAGAGGAAGGGCCTAGAAGCTTGAAGTGCCAGGGTGGAGGGATTCAGGGTGGGGGGTTCAGAGGAGAAGGGGAGGAGGGATGAGGGAAGGATTATGGGAGGGGGACAGTGAAAGGGATGTAAAGTGAATAAAAGTTAAAATTAAATTAAAAAATAACAAAACATTGAAGTAATTCACTGTACAGAGGTTGGAGTGTTATAAATGATTGTTTCCTTTGGGTATAAAGGGCCACATGCATTGGATGAAGGCCTACAGTAAGAAGATATTGTAGAAGGATACAGTGAGAAGATATTGTAGAAGGATACAGTAAGAAGATATTGTAGAAGGATACAGTGAGAAGATATTGTAGAAGGATACAGTGAGAAGATATTGTAGAAGGATACAGTGAGAAGATATTGTAGAAGGATACAGTGAGAAGATATTGTAGAAGGATACAGTGAGAAGATATTGTGGAAGGATACAGTGAGAAGATATTGTAGAAGGATACAGTGAGAAGATATTGTAGAAGGATACAGTGAGAAGATATTGTAGAAGGATACAGTGAGAAGATATTGTAGAAGGATACAGTGAGAAGATATTGTAGAAGAATACAGTGAGAAGATATTGTAGAAGGATACAGTGAGAAGATATTGTGGAAGGATACAGTGAGAAGATATTGTAGAAGGAAGGAGAAGATATTGTAGAAGGATACAGTAAGAAGATATTGTGGAAGGATACAGTGAGAAGATATTGTGGAAGGATACAGTGAGAAGATATTGTGGAAGGATACAGTGAGAAGATATTGTAGAAGGATACAGTGAGAAGATATTGTGGAAGGATACAGTGAGAAGATATTGTAGAAGGATACAGTGAGAAGATATTGTAGAAGGATACAGTAAGAAGATATTGTGGAAGGATACAGTGAGAAGATATTGTGGAAGGATACAGTGAGAAGAAGGATATGAGAAGATGTGGAAGGATACAGTGAGAAGATATTGTAGAAGGATACAGTGAGAAGATATTGTAGAAGGATACAGTGAGAAGATATTGTAGAAGGATACAGTGAGAAGATATTGTAGAAGGATACAGTGAGAAGATATTGTAGAAGGATACAGTGAGAAGATATTGTAGAAGGATACAGTGAGAGGATATTGTAGAAGGATACAGTGAGAAGATATTGTGGAAGGATACAGTGAGAAGATATTGGACAGATGAAGCAAGCTGCCTGCCCCTCTGCCAGAGGCCGCCAGTTCCTCTGGCCAAGTTGTTACTACTCCACATCCCATATCTAACCCAGGACTCTACATAACCAGGGGGACACCAGTGTTCCCTGTTTCGATTCCTCCCAAACCTCTAACTTTTGCAACTGTCCGAGGAATCTATTTGCCACTTGTTAAGTGGCGTCAGCAAGAAGGCAGAGGCAGCAAGCCTCAACAGTTGGTTAAAAAGAATGTTCTTCAGGAGCTCGTCCTGAGGTATTACTTCCCAGATACTAAAGCATACAGCCATTTGGTCGTTGTGACAATTTTTAAAGACAGGGCAGATTTGATAACACATGAAGCTCATTGGTAATGTGGCTCACTAATTAAGACCATACAATAAGCCGTACACCCACAGGAAGAATCTAGAAGCAATAAGACATACAGCATGCCCCATGGTCCTATCAAGAGAGTAGACGGAGCCAGGCCTGTGGTGGGTGTAGGCCCATAACCCCACCTACTTGGAGGACATCCGCACTGTCTATTTAAAAAAGTGTCACAAATAGCAATGTCAGAGTTTTGAGAAAAAAAATTCCAGCCTTTCTCAGTTGCAGAGGGAATTTAAAGTCAACCTGGGCAGAAAATCAGCTGGAGGTGGGCGTGGGATCAGGGTCTTATACACTGTCTGGTTTATCCTCAGCTCTGTTTAAGCACATCCCTGGTCAAACTTCGTGAGAGCCTATCTCAAGATAAACAGAACAGCCAGTGATGGCATTACCTACAATCTCAGTACATGGGAGGTGGAAGCAGGAAGCAGGAAGCAGGAAGCAGGAGGATCAAGAGTTCAAGGCCCCTCTGGGCTAATAAGATCCCGTCTCAGACAAACAGAGAGTATTAGGGATATAGCTCAGTAGGAGAGGACTTGTCCATTATGTGTGAGGCTCTGATACTGAAGCCAGTAGTAGGAACCCTGCCTCCCCACAGTATACAAACAGAAGAGAGTGGAGAGAGGCGGAATGAGAAAAGGAAAACGTCCTGCATTAGACTCAGATACTACACTGGAGCTGGGGGATCCTGTCCTGGTGAGCTCAGAGGATTCAGAGGAGAAAGCTCAGAGACTTCTTCCCTGAGGTGACTGTGAGGCTTGCTGGGTGCATGTGTGACTCCGGTATGTGTCATCACTGTTATTGGCCATGGGCACCTTAAGGGTGCAAATTGTGGTCTAGCCAGAGGCTGTGCAGCTACAGGGGCACTGAGGATTGGGTGTTAAAGGGCAAGCTACTGAGGAAGAGTCAGAGGAAGGAAGTAATAGGGCTCTCTTCTCGGGGAACCCCCAGTCTGGAGAAGTCTGGATGACGGAACCAGGGTGTGCCACACAGAGAGAACCCGTGATGAGTGTGCACACAGGAATCCTCAAGGCACCGAGGACCTTGTGGAGCCCTGCCTGGTGTGTCAGGCAGACAAGGGGAAGGGCTGGAGAGAAGAGAAAAACAAAAAGCCACAAGACATTTTTAAAAGTAGAGAGAAGAGGCTGCTTTTCGGCAAGCACATTTCCTGGGACAGGCAGGCTGAAGCAAGATGGAGAGACACTTCCCTGTGTAGCACTCCTGGGCCTATGTGATGTCATACACTTGGTCAAAGAGATCATCTCTGCAGCCAAGCGTAGCAGAGCTCACCTATAATCCCAGGACTTGGGAGGCAGAGGCCCGCCTGGTCTACATGGTGAGTTCCAGGACAGACAGAGCTACATAGTGAGACCTTGAAAACCAAAAAGCAACTTGAAGCAAAACAAAACAAAGCAACAACAACAACAACAACAAAAAAAAAAACAACAACAAAAAAGATGAAAGAAAAAAATCGACCTCTGGAAGGTGAAACCTAGAAGGTTTTATACCTATTCCCCTCACTGCCTGCAAGAGCTGGCCCTGGTTTCCTGCTTCTAAACTCCTGCCTACTGTGCTGGGCCCAGGAAGAGCCAGGATGCCCTGGGATGGGCGAGGGCAGTGTGCTGCACACTTGCACAATGGAACTGTTATTCTCTTCTTCAAGGAAGGAAATGGACACATTACATTACAGAGTCTCAAAGACACGATACTAAGCGAAATAAGCCAGACGCAAAAGGACAAAGACTGTAGATTCTATTCATGGGAAGAATCTACAGTAGAGACAAGGAAGGAGTGTGCTGGTTACCAGGGGTTGGGGTGAGGGGGACGGTGCCGGATCATCCAGAGGGAACAGTTTCTGTTGTGTGGGTGAAAAAGTCCAGGGATGGAGGGTGGTGATGGTTTTACAACAGTGTGACTGTATATAAGTTTCATGTGTCACGTATTTCAATGCATACACACACACACACACACACACACACACACACACACACACACACCTAACTCAGGAAGCAAATACGAAAGTGGCACTGTACTCAGAACTCAGTTGGGCCCATCATGGTCACAGAGGTAAAAGGCCAGAGCTACAAAGGACAGTCATTGACAGTGACCTTTGACAAGCTTAGGACTGAGAGAAAAAGGAGGGCCTGGTAAACGTCACACAGCAAGCAGATGACCTGAGGAGGCTGTGTGACCCAGCCTTGGATTAGGGTAGCAAACAGGACTTTTTTTTTTTAAAGTTTTATTTATTTTATGTATATGAGTACACTGTCGCTGTCTTCAGACACACCAGAGGAGGGCATCAGATCCCCTTACAGATGGTTGTGAGCCACCATGTGGTTGCTGGGAATTGAACTCAAGACCTCCGGAAGAGCAGTCAGTGCTCCTAGCCACTGAGCCATCTCTCCAGCCCCAGACAGGACTTTGTAAATTCAAAGAGTGTGTGAGGTGGTAGGGCAGTGAGGAGGCCGGGCAAGAGGGTGAGCTATCACCTTCTGAAGGAGCAGGAGGAAAGAGTCAGCTTTCACCTACTGTCACTTCCAAAGTCACCCCATCCCATCACCTCCTTGGAGTACAAAGACCTGAGAGGAGTGAGGACAAAGGAGGCCCTCCTGCCTTAACACAGAGAATCCCTAGGTTCCTATGGAACCCCACATCGTCTCACTGGATGCCCAACAGCCTTAGGAGAAAAGGTGACTATCATTTCTATTTCACGGGGACAAAACTCTTGGACATATGTCTAGGGACACACAGGAGCAGAGCCACAATCCACATCTGAGGTTGACAAAAAGCTGCCCCCCAGCCCCAACAATCCTGCCTTTGAGATACTTTCTAGGCCAGGAGACTCTTTCCCAGGCACTGGTCCCTTCAAATTATTGAGGACATAGGCTTGTGGACAAGGTCAAGGTCATTGGCTATATAGCTGGCCCAAATCCCAGAGCCTGTTTGACCTTGGCCTAAGTAGTTAAAAGTTTCTGGTTCCTAAGTTCTTGCATGAAACACACAAGCGCGAGTGCACATGCGCGCGCGCACACACACACACACAGAGAGGGTGGGGGGAGAGAGAGAGAGAGAGAGAGAGAGAGAGAGAGAGAGAGAGAGAGAGAGAGAGATGCATACACAGGGTTGGGGGAGGTACGTTGGTGTTGGTGGTGCTGGGAATCAAACTCAGGACCTGAAGCTTGTTAAACATGGACCTCTCCTGAACTACATTCTCAACTCTATGGTTGACTGACTTGTCACTTCATTTGTTGAGTCTGGAGCCAGTAGGGACCGACTTCATGAGTCAGAAGTTGAGCAAAACTTTACAGCATGTGGTAAGGAAAGGAAAGGAACTTTTGTTGAATGCTAATGAACTGGATTGGAATCCAAGCTCTGATGTTGGACAAGTTCCCCACCAGCGTCACCACCCAGTGACCATGTAACATGCAGAGCAGTGCCAAGCCATCTGGCTTATTTCTGTAGGAAAGCACTTTGCTTACAACCAGCACATTCCTCAGCAGGAGAGGGACATTTCACTCTCACCCTACTAACTTCTGAGCGTACTCTTTTTTGGGGTCGCTGTTAGCAAGCCCTTAGGCAGGAATTTACCCGTGCCCACTTAATTCCTTCTAAAATCAATATGGGTCTCTACCTCAGTTCCAGGCTTTGATTTAGGAATAGTAATAGAAGCCATCATGATATATATATATATATATATATATATATTCATTCATGAATTAATGAATATTAGTGATTAAAGTGACTAACACAGCAGCTACCTCAGAAATGCTAATAGCTTTTCATTTCTCTTTTGGGTCAGAACCTTAGTATATATCATTTATGTGAGTGCTTTCTCTGCCTCTGTGTGTGTGTGTGTGTGTGTGTGTGTGTGTGTGTGTGTGTGTGTGTGCGTGTGCACTGTCTGCAGGGGGTAGCGATTGTCATGGGAGCTCTGAAACTGGCATTACAGATGATTGTGAGCTACAATGAGAGTGCTCTTAACTGCCGAGCCATCCCTCCAGTCCCAAGCGTTAATGTATTTGTTTTAATGGCCACATGTACGCCCTTCATTTGTGTTTCCTTTCCCTTTACTAGTTTAGAAGATGTAGTTTTCATCTACAGAAGTGCATGCGTGCGTGCACGCGTGTGTGTGTGTCTTGTGTGTGCCACCGTACGTGTGTGGAGGTCGGAGGACAACTCTGGGAAGCCTTCTCCTACCTTCATGCGGGTCCTGGGGATCGAATCAACTGTTTACCTGCTGAGCAATCTCTCCAGCTCTCACCAAAAACCCTTAACCCGCACCTTCGACCTCCTCCTGAATTGCATAAGTGTTTCCCAACTCTTAAACTCCAAAGACTCGCCTTCCCTTTCATAGGCCGTAGCTATCAGGACTGTAATTACAACTTCATTTTTCTCCCGACACACTAGACATTGTTATCACTATTGTCTTTCCCATCAGTATTTAGATTAGCTCTGGGCTTTCATTTCTTGTGGAACTTTAGATCTCTTCCTTAAGTAATTTTTATTTTGAAATTTGTCCTCTGGAAGTTTCTTCAGTGTGTGTGTGTGTGTGTGTGTGTGTGTGTGTGTGTGTGTGTGTGTGTGTGTTTTGGGGGAGTCTTATTGGCAGAAATCTCTGTTTCATCTGACTCCAAAGGGCTTTACCCTACCCACATTCATGAAAAGGGTTTTACTGATGATGAAGTCTGTGTTAGCAATTATTTTCATTGTCTTCTAATTTTGTGGAAAACATCTGTCAGCGGGCATGGTGGAGCATGCCTTTAATCACAGCACTCCAGACAGGCAGATCCCGAGAGTTAGAGGCCAGCCTGATCCACATAGCGAGCTCTAGGACACCCAAGGCTGTGTAGAGAGATCCAGTCTCAAAAAGCAAAAACAAAGCAAGACAAATTACAAATACACATACATGTACACATACATGTACACATACATCATATATATACATATATATGTATGTATATGATCGAATTTCGTCTATTTCTGAGCATCCTCTCTTTATGCAGGATCTTTTCTAGGTGTTGGCAAATTATAGCACTCAGGCCAAGATGGGAGGGTTGCCTGGTTTTGTAAATAATGTTTGATTGACACAAAGCCACAACTACCATCTAAACACCATCCCCCATGACCACTTTCACAGCCTGAGTGCACAACTAGTAGTTATAAAGAGACCATGTGGCCACAAGGCCCGAAACATTTACCTTCTGCCCTTTACAATGAAAGGATTACCGGTTTGGCTATATTCTCTAACCCTTTATACTTCTTGCATAATTTTTGTCTTTATCTCTTCCATCTTCTATATCAATTTCTTCAGAAAAA
Source organism: Rattus rattus (assembly GCF_011064425.1). Taxonomy (NCBI): domain Eukaryota; kingdom Metazoa; phylum Chordata; class Mammalia; order Rodentia; family Muridae; genus Rattus; species Rattus rattus. The sequence continues at coordinate 1,914,426 of NC_046163.1, read as the reverse complement.
GCTCATTTACTAGTTTTGTCCTTAGCTCTGCTATCCTATTTAAACTAGACACTTAAATGTTAATTTCCGAGAGCCTGGGATTGTACCTCCATGGTGTATAGCATTTGCTTTGGGGTTCCAACCTTGGTACCCCAGGAAGAGGAAAGGTCATAATAACACAAATGTTGTGGGAATGGTGACCCATTTCAGTAATTCCAGTATTTAAAGGCTGAGGCAGGAGGATTACCATGAGTTCAAGGTTAACCTCAGTTACAGAGTGAGATAGTGGCTCTAAATACCAATAACAACCCAGGCAGTGGTGGCGCATGCCTTTAATCCCAGCACCGGAAGGCAAGTGAATCTGAGATCAAGGCCAGCCTGGTGAGTTCCAGGACAGCCAGGGCTACACAGAAAAACCCTGTCTTGAAAAAAAATATTGATTTCCTTTACTCCATTTGGTTCTTCACTGTATCTGTCAAGCTGGGTGTCCTGTGTCTCCGTCATTCTTCCAATACCCTGCTAACTGATTATCTGCTGTTTCTGTGAGTCTGGTCTGAATCATCTCCACTGCTCAACCTCATTGGCAACCAGGGAAACGTAAATGTAGAACAGGAAGGAAAAGGGGCACACTCAGCACTCAGAAGGCACAGGCAAGAGGACTGTAAAATCAAGGATTCCGTGTGAGCTTCAGGTCAGCCTGGGGTACACAATAGGACTCTTGGAGAGCGTGTGGGTCGGGGATGGACAGTGAGGAGGAGGTTGGGATGGGTGGGGCTGGTGGTAGGGGAGGGGTGTAACAAAGAGGAGAGGGAAGGGAAGGGAGGGGGTATTTTCCACGAGCATGGTCAAAGCTACCAATTGTGGCAAGACCCTCTGAAGGAACTCCTACTGTCAACACACTGCTTTGAACACGTGAGCCTAACAAGACTTTTATCAATGAACTAAATTCTCTCTAGATGTGAAGTGGGTGGGAGAAGGCATAGTCAAGGCAAGCAGAGCAGTTTTCCATTACCGAGTTAGAGGCACTGAAGCATGGGTGCCAGCGAGTTGCGGAGGCCTGGTCTCCCTCTTTGGGTGGGGACTGTAGAGAGTCATTGCATTTCACAATGGAAGGAGGCTCAGTTGTCCCTACAGGCCTGAGTGTGCATCTCCTCTGGGATCCACAATAAAACAGCCTAGGGCAGAACCTGAAACCTTTCCAGGTCAGATTAGAGGGGTTCTAAAAGGAGACCAACTCTACTTAGGCTCCGGAGGCCGGGAGCAGTGACTGGCGCAGACTTGTCCTATGAGGACCTCACTGCCGCCCTTGCCTTGGGCTGGCACACAATGTCTGGACCTGCTGCTCCCCGCCCTCTGCCGCAGGTGTCTGTCCGGGCGCAGCTGGCTCCCAGCACTGCCTAGGATTGTGAACAGCTGGGGAAAGACAGGCCTAAGCCCCTGAGGCCTGGCTCAGCCCAGAAACCCAAAATAACGCGACTTGCTCCACCCTGGCAGCGGTGATTGCTCAAGAAGGGGACCTGTGACTCATATCAGAGCAGCCAACCTAGAGGCCCAGGCCCCACCCTCTCTACGATCCCTCCCCCTCCCCCTCCCCCTCTTTTCCCACCAAACTCTGGGGAAGGCCCTGCCCAACCGTCCACCTTAGGGACCAATCCTTAGAACAAAAAACGGACGATGGCAGTAGCTCTACCAAGGTTTTCTCTGGAGGGCCCAGACCTCTTGGGAACACAGCTCCGCATTTTGCACCGCGCGCATGCTCAATCGAAGGGATACCTGATATTAGCGAATAGGGGCTGAAAAATGGAGTCCACTCTGAGGTTTGAGCTTCGAGGACAACGCTGGGTAGAAGAGACAGCTAGGCAAACTGGACAGCACCCCCTGAGTTACGAGTGGAGCCTGAGATCCCAGAATGGAAACTAGCCAGTCTTCTCCATTACTAGCGGGACCACCAGTTTCAGCGATCTCATTTTTTTTTTTTTTTTTTTTTTTGGTTCTTTTTTTTTCGAGCTGGGGACCGAACCCAGGGCCTTGCACTTCCTAGGCAAGCGCCCACCACTGAGCCAAATCCCCAACCCCCGCGATCTCACTTTTTTGCAGTCTAATTGAAAAAAAAAAATCTGGCCGTAAATCACAGTGTTTTTAACTTCCCAGAGAGTGTCAGTTTAGATCCCACAGTCTAGATTATCATAACAATTCTTTGTGGTTAGAAGCAGATTTCAAATGGGGCTCAGAGGTTAAGTGCCTTACTCTCTAGCTAGTGTCAAGGTCAAGAGCAGAATTCAGTCCCAGGATCCTTTGCTGTCCCCCAAGATTCCCAGGTTTCTCCCTCACTTTGAGGAGGACATTTCTCTGGTTCCTGGCTCACTGTTTACACAACATAAAGAAGGCCCACTCTGCTCAAGGAGCGTTCAATTTGTAAGAACTGGAGAAATAACCCCCAAGCTTCTAGGGAATAGGGAGGGAGTTCAGGACACTCATTGGACAGGCTTCCACAGTCCAGCCTTCGGATTAATACTCTGCACACTAGAGGCATCCAATGGCACGCAAGGGAATTAGTGTGATCAACACATTCATGTTTCTTGTCTTACAGAATTTGCTGTTCCTTCTCTTTGTGTGTTGCTGTAGGAGGTACTGAGTGAAGTAATAGATTAATAAAAGATTCTTCTTTATTCATCATGGAAATTCTCAAATACTTCCCTCCATTTTCTTATCCATCTTCCAAAGCCACCCAGGAAGAAGGGAGACAGTGAAATCTCTCTGCTGCCAGGGACAGAATATTTGGACACTGGTTCAAAGTTTAGCCAGAGTCACACAGCTTGTGAACGTACCCAAGACTCCATGACCCAACCTGTGGTCCTGCGCTGGACATGTGCCAGCATTCTTCGGATGGCCTGTATCTGCCACAGAAGCCCCAGTTGGTACAATCTCCAACAGGCTGGTATCCAGACTGACTCAGAACTGCTGTGTGATGGTTGTGCATGGCCCAGAGAGTGGCGCTATTAGGAGGTGTGGCCTTGTTGGAGGAAGTGTGTTATTGTGGGCATGGGCTTTGAGACCCTCATCCTAGCTGCCTGGAAGCCAGTCTTCTCCTATTGGTCTTTAGACTCCTGCACCATGCCTGCCTGGATGCTGCCATGCTCCCATCTTGATGATAATGGACTGAACCTCTGAACCTGTAAGCCGGCCCCAATCAATGTTGCCCTTATAAGAGTTGCCTTGGTCATGGTGTCTGTTCACAGCAGTAAAACCCTAAGACATACCCTGTTTAGTGTGTCAGGTGACCTCTCTGTCCTCACCACACACACTGAACTCTGGTTTTTGGCCACACATTTTCTCATATCCTTTTGATGTAGACAGCCTCCTTGATCTTCCTAATTCTCCTTTCTCTGTCTCTCTCTGCTCTATTCTTGGATGATATTTTAAAGTTTCTTTTCCTTAAAAATATAGCTGCGGATTGAATATACTTAGCTCGTCTTTACACATGAACGTGTAATAGAACAAAGAAAGAACAACTTCATAGTTCTCACCAGCCAGGAGCCATGGTGAGAGTCAACCCTGCAGGAGGGGGTCAGCCTTGGTCATCAGTGAGCAAACCTACTCACAAGTGGAGAGGGGGCTTTATCTAGGATGCTTGTCTGCCAGAATGCCTGGCCATGAGCTGAGCCAGGGTAGGTGCCAGTTTGCATTTCTGACTCCCACTTCAGACACAAGTTGGTCTGGTCATCTCACGCTTTCCTGTGGGTTCCAGACATGCAGGGGAAGAAACTTCCTCAAAGACTGTCTAAGAGGCCCAGGCCTTCCTGCTTCTCTGCCTGGCCATTCCAGCTTCCAGACTCCACACCCCGCCTGGCTGGCTCCAGATCACAGCTCTCCAGGCAAAGGCCGTGGGTCTTAACCTGCTGGAACAACGTGTAACCAGGTCCTTATGATGTGGGACCCATGCTCACTACTCTCAAGTAAGGAAAAGTTTACTGCAATACCTCAGTACTTAACACGTTCCAAATTTGTTTTTCAAATATACTAACCTGGGAGCAGGGTAGAAGCCTGCAGTCCCAGGTACTCAGGGGCCTGCTAAGGAAGGAGAATTACTTGTGCTCAGGAGTCTGAAGCTGGCCTACGCAGCAGAATCAGAGACTGTCTGTCTGTCTGTCTCTGAGCATACATTTAAAAGAATAAAGAAACATGAAACACATTAATAGCTATAAATTTGAATTTATTACAAGTTTTCTTTTAAGGCTTTTTTCCCCCTCTAATTTTCTAGATCTTCTAGAATGATCTTGAGTAGAATAGGAATATAACCCAGACTACAGAGTCCAGGAGGTATGGTATTTGACAGCCTTCACTTGTACCCAAGTGAACTTGGATAAAGTGTTACTTTATTTTATTTATTTATTTATTTATTTATTTTTATTTTTTGCCTTGGTGTCCCTTTAAAAGGGAGGATGGGCACAACACCTTCCTTACAGGGGAGCCTGTGCCGTGACACTTAGCATCTGCCTGGGTGGGTGAGAGTAGCCTCCAGCAAATGTTGGACATTTATATATTACTGTTATTCTTACAGGAAAAGTAAACATTCTTAGAAATAACATTTTGGCTTGATGCTACTACCTTGGTGTACAAGACCCTGCCTTTAAAAAAAAAAGTCACTTTCTAAAAATACAGCATGTGCGTTAAAAGAAGCCAGCGAAGCCCTCACCCTCTTCAGAAGGTGTCTCTGACGCTGAGCAAGAATAAACACAAAGCACGGTTGACTTGTGTAAATGGTCGCATGAAAAGAGGGAAGTAGGGGAGGAAAAGGGAGCGACGGTGGAGACAAACACAAGGCTCATGAAAGAAAACGGAGATGCCATTTTCTTCTCTACTGGCGCAGGAGACTGGACACGGGCTACACATTCACTCTGCCGATGAGCTGCAGTGTAGTTCAGGATTTTTTTTTTTTTTAAGACAACAAAGCGAACAAAACAAAACCCCCGAAAACTAGCTAGATCAAACCACAGAATAACTAATCAAACTCTCAAACAGCAAGCTTAAAAATAGCACACGCAGCCTCATTCCACGGCACCTGTAACCCCAGAACCCTGGAGACTGAGGCAGGGGGAAGGAGAGTTCAGGGTCATGCAGCCAGGGGGTGTACAGGTCTCAAACAAAACAAACGAAATCCCCAAACAAACCAAGGCTAAGAGAGAAAACCAGAACAGAGTCACAGACAATGGGGCCTATAGGAAGACAAGAGCCTGTGGGTTGAGAAAGAGGGAGTGCCCTGCTTGGTTAGGGCATGAGAGATCCTGTTGCCTGAGGCCCCAGCAGGATGACTAAAGGGCTTAGTGGCAGATAACCCTAGCTCCAGCTGGGTCTGAAGTTAGCCTCATGTTACACGGACTTTTGCGGGGTTAGGGTATGGAAGGGGCCAGCCCAAGACCTCTGAAAAGAAGCTGTTGGCAGGAACAGGTGCCTGGGGGTAGGGCTTGGTGCCGAAAGGCTGAGCAGGAGAACTTTGCCACACTTGCATTGCTGTGACCCTTGGTTGTTAACAATCTCACGGTGCAACTGTCTCACTTGTTTGGTGCCAAGAACATAAGTGGAGGTTGGACATCAGGAAAAAAAAAAAGGAATTATCACCATGACCTCAGGTCTCCTGAGGAGTTCTCACCCTGCTGTTGACCTTGGAGGAGGCCACCTAACCCGAGCAGGGCACAGATGGTGGTTGGGGGAGCTCACAGACTCCTAACATGGCTCTAAAGAAGGCGAGACACTGAAGAGTGAAGTTTGCTCAAATAAGGCTTCAGTCAGCCATGGCGGATCATACCTAGAATCCTAGCACTTGGGAGGTTTGAGACAGGAGGATTGCCAGGAGTTCTGGCTTATACAGTGAGCTCCAGGTTAGCATGGACAATGGAACAAACCCTGTGTCAAAACAAACAAACAAGCAAATAAACTTCCCTAAGGGTTTCATAATGCTGGGGGGCCATGGCCCACTGTAACATGTCTCGGGGCACTGGCTGGCCATGGCTTTTTCTTTGTTTGTTTGTTTGCAAAAACCAGTTACTAACATCTCAGGAAGACTCAGTCTCGGCCATCTGAAGCCATGTGAGCAAGAGCAGGCGTTCAGGCTGCCACCCTGGCCTTCCATGTGCCCTGGCCTTCCCTCTTCAGAGAGCCATTTCCCCCATTCGATGTTTGCACACTCAAAAGGTTGCTGACACCAGGCAGGAAACAAATCAGAGCAAAGCGGACTGAGCATTCAGTGAAGACAGGAGAGGAGGAGACACAGCCAGGAGAAGCTTCACCCATCAGAACAGGCCAGTGGTTACTTAGCTCCTGCTGACCGTTGCCATGGAGAAAAGGTAGGCTGATACTGGCTGGGCTTCTGGTTCGGGGGGTGGGAATTTGTTTCTATGTGAAATCTTCTTACTTTAAATTTTTGGTAACCAACTATAATTAATCTGTAAGGTTGTTTGGGTAGGAGGGAGCAGAGAATTTGAGAGTTGAGATGTCCCTGAAGTATATTCAGCCCAAACTTTACTTTAGCCACAAAGACACTGAAGACTGGGGAGTTTTGGTGAGTTCCAGAGACTGGAAAGCAGCTCAACAGACTAAAAGCCTTGCCTCCCCATGTCTGGTCTCAGATCAGTTCCTCTAGGGCCTGGCTTCTTGGTGATTCGATGAACGCTTGGATGTGAGCCTTTTGAAAAACCTGGCAACAGTAAAAGGTTTCTGAACACTAAATGGACCAGAATTGATCTAAAATCAAGTGTATTTCTAAGGAGATTCTGGGTGCGCCTGCCTGTGTTATATGGTAGAACCCCATTGCAGCCTTGGGTCTTAAGCACTCTGCACCATCTATGGTATTGCCGTGTCAGGGCCAGGGAACGCTGTTTATGAATCACCTTGGCTCAGATTCCAAGTTTCTGTATGCTGTGAACCGCAATGTTTTTAGTGTACATACTGTTTCCCCTCTTATAGAAATATAGCGGTTTAATTACTGAAGATAAAGTTTTAATATTTCAGCATGTATCAACTTAGTGTGTTTAGAATTATATTGTTAGAATGTTTTACTTCAGTCAGGGGATGGTGGAGTACACACCTTTAATCCCAGCACTCAGGAGGCAGAGGCAGGTAGACATGGTTTCCAAGGCAACCTAGTCTACACAGTGAGTTCCAGGATAGCTAGGTCTATGCAGAGAGACACTCTGTCAACAAATAAAAACAAAAACAAAACCAACCAACCAACCAACCGAAAGCCCAAAGTACAAGGTTTTATTTTGTTCTTGAGGGAGGGTCTCTCTATTATGTAGATCTGTCTCTTCTGAAACTGGACCAGGCTCACCTCAAAGTCACAGAATATTTGATTTTAAAAACTGTTGTTTGACTTGCTGACTTGAGTTTCATTTACAAAAAACGAAACTGTTGTGGGCCAATGAGATGGCCCAGCGTGTGGCTCAAGAGCATTGGCTGCTAAGCCTGGTGTTCAGAGTTTGGCCCTGGTTTGATCCCCAGGACCCACATGGTGAAGGAGAGACAGCCTCAAGTCGCCCTCCAGTCTCCACACGTGCACTGTGGCACCACCACCCCACCCCCATCTCTTCAGCACAGACACAAAATAAATACACGAATAAGCGTTAAAGAGATAGATAAGTTGAATTTTGTTCGTGTTTGAAGGAATTTGCAATAATTTCTCAAATGGCTCTAGACATATTTCTGCCATTTTGTGTTTTGTATTTATAAGAAGCGGCATTCTCAGAATTGACAATTATAAAATCAAAATATTAGTCAGTTCTGAAAACCCTTGAAGATATTCAACGCTCTCTAGAATCAAATCAGCAGCCAAGACTTCTTTATCTAAAAATAAACAAGCATGTCGCATTAGCATGAAAATTTGCTTTTCTTTTCCACAAATGGTAAAATTATAAGTGTTCTAAGCAGCATTGATTTTAAAATGAATTCCTTTATGATTTACTAATCCATAAATGATCTGTATACTTATTTTACACACCTATATACCTGGGCCCCATGGCAATTTCGTGGGCAAAAGGGGGTCATAATTGGGAAAAGTTTAAGCAGCCCCAACTCTAGAACATTCTGTCTGTCATTCAGAGGCCTTTGCTAGCAATTATTCAGACATAGCATGATGAGCTACTAAGCAGAAATGCTGGCTCTGGAAAGGAAACGGGTAAATTTACTATGGTCTTGACTGAACTTTAAAGAAAGCTTTTATTTGTTAATTCATCGATTCATCCATCCATGCATCCTCCACTGATCACGAGATGAGGCAATGTCTATGCTATATTTAATCCTGGCGACAGAGATGACGAAAGCATCACTCCTCCCTTGAAGGAGCCCACAGGCTGGCTCCCGGGCTTTGTGAGAGCAGGATACCCCAGCAACTGCAGTGCTGTTAGCCAGTGAACTCTCAGCTAATATTCACATCTGCATCCATAAGTCACTTCCCCTGAAGGCATCTCCAGTGCCAGATGCTATCCTCATGGACTGTAGAATTTCCTCCACTCGGGAGCCCTGGAGCTGCCCACAGGAAGTGAGAGCAAGATGCACTTAATGCCAAGCCCCTTCCAGGGCAAGGAAGGCAAAAGTGACTCATGCGTTACCTTGGCCCAGTGGCCGCTATGTTCCAGCTGATATCGCTTGAGAGTGTGTACCAGAGAAAGCAAGGCAGATTCCAGCCTAGACTCTCCCGGCTGTGTATCCAGTGGTCTGCTCCATTGCAGTAGCAGCTGGCAGCTGACCTGGGTGACCAAACAGTGAAGATTCCCTTGGGTCCTCACAGTTTCTAAAAAGAACATCGCACCCAGTCTGACTCCCATTACAGACAAGAGCTTCCCCAGTGTTGTCTCTTATGGTCAGAGGGATTGGGGAGGGGGAGAACAAACATCGAAGCGTCTGAACTACCCCACCCTCAGATCCACCTCATCTATCCAGGATTCCCATTGCTTAAGCATCGAGAAAATCCTGGCATTGGCACCTACGCCAGGCAAATGGCAGAGCTCCTAGGCCACACCTAGAAGTGCTTTGCCGGAGAGCTGTGTGAGGGTGGGGGACAGTTATCGGGAGATCATGGACTATGACAGATGCCTGGATAGATGAAGGGAGAAATCAAGGGACAGAAACAGGAGTTCTCAGCCTTACACAGGGGTCACGGATACTCTGCAGATCAGATATTTACATCAAGATTCATAGCAGTGGCAAAATTACAGCTATGAAGTAGCAGTGAAATAGTAAATTATGCTTGGGGGTCACCAGAGCATGAAGAACTGTATAAAAGGGTCAAAGGGTCAGGAAGGTTGAGAACCACTGGGCTAGAAGAAGGAGAACCTACTATTGGCCACTCATTAATTGGTACCTGGTCACAGAACTGGCCAAACACATGTGAGCCCGGTTCTACCTGACCCCCTAACCCTGTGCTCTGCTGTAGCCATCATCTGCCAGAATCAAGACAGCCTGGTGATCGGGGACACAGGAAACCGCTGTGGAGAAAGAAAGGCACTGAAGGGACTGAAAGATTTGGTCAACTCTGGCCTTTGGGCTGGAAACCCAGTAGAAATTAGCATTCTTTCCCTGTCCACACAGGACCTCTGTATCCTATTTCCTAGTCCCAGTAAAATGGATTTTTCAATGTTAGGGGAAATCTCCCATCACTGGTTTTCCTCCTATGGCTAACAGCCTAGGTCCGATGCGTAAAACAGGAAACAAATCTAAGGCGCACTCTCCTCTAGCCTTTTCCACATTAAGACATGGCTCCTAACGTTTCCCCATAAAAGTTGGCACCAGAAGCACCCCTCAGGACAGCTCCACTTATTTCAGGGACCGCTCCCCAAAGCTTAAAACATAACTCACTTCCTTCAGGTCTTGGGGATTCAGAGGTCGAAAGTTTCCCAAGTGAAAGCTACCGGTTTCCCCTCCCCTGAACCTGTATTTTTTTTTCCTCCATTTTCACCATGTTGTGGATAGATAAAACTCAGGCTTTCAGGAGAGCTCGGCCAGTGTCCTATCCCAGAGCTACACTGTGAGCACTTACCACAGAAGACATCGCTGAACCAAAACGACTAAGGTCTGTGTCCTAATGGAACACACGCCCCAGGAGAATCAGGACTGAGGCTGTACCTCAGGGAGATGTAGCACTTGCCTGCTGTGGGCAAGACCTTGGGTTCAATGCCCAGAATCAGGGTGGAGAAAAACACAACACAACACAACACTCCAGGAGAATCGGACTCAAGTACCTTTGTTCAGAGGTAGCCCTGAGTAGAAAGGGCACAGGTTTATATGTTGGGCAGACCCTGGTCAAAGATCAGCACTAGATTTAACCAGCCAGATGGCCTCTGGGAAGGCAAGACTGGGTTTCTATGCCTGATTGGGCCCCACACCCCCCAGAAGGCCACGGTTAATGGGAAGATCTCAGAGCTCAGCTGGAGCCTTTGGCATTTGGACAGAGAGCCTGAGCTAATTTATTTAGAGATCTGGACTGAGCCTGCTGCTTAAGCTGTGTGCATGTGCACAAGGGAGGGGGGCGACCTGCTGTGAAAGGAGTTCTCCAAGGCCCAGGGAGAAGGCCCAGCCCTACCAGGGTTACCCTCCCACACCCAAGTTCTGCAACATTTTCCCATAACCCTTTAATAAGGCCCCATCTATTCCTTTTCTTCCTGCTCTTTTTGAGTGAGCGTCTGTTCCCACAAACCAGATGCTGGAAGTCAAATCCTATACCTGTCTCAGAAGGTGGTTGTTGTGACATAATCTGAAAGCAGCTGGCGCTTACTCTACACTCAATAGATGCCGTGGAGCCTCTCCGTGCCCCCATCTTCTAGTCAGTCACTTGGCAATAGAAAGAGGAAGCCCTGAAATAGCTTAGATGAAAGTTGCTTCTCAGCCTTTTGTTTTGGAAATATCTTCATTAATCTGTAAAATGAAGACTCCTAACATTGATCAATTGGTAAGATGGGGGGTAGGGGGGGGATGTTGAATGAGATGCTCCAAGTTAGAGATTGAACACATGGTTAACGAATTAGCTTGGATCGTTGTACCCACTGTTGGTGTTAAGATGCAACAGATGTAGCTGTGGGTTTTGTCTAGGTGAGGGACTTGACAACAGTATTACAAGAAGGGGGCTTGGGGGCTGGGGGGCAGGGCAGAGAACTGGGCAGTGGAGAGAAGGGAGTGAAATGGAGAGGGAGGAGCACAGAGGAACACAGAGGAGCACGGAGGAGCACGGAAGAACATGGAGGAGTACGGAGGAGCACTTAAGAAAGCCTCACAGACACCCAGCACTCTCGTATTTGCACAATGCTCTTTGCCACACCTAATACAGCTGTCACAACACTGCAGGGAACATGAGGAAAGGTGGCATATAGGTTTTCTAGAGGCCCTGTAAGTGTGTGTAGAGCATGCACCATCTGAAGCTGAGTCTGCCCTCTCTGCAAGGAGGGTGGAGAGACTGAAGTGCAGAGGGAGGACTGGAAAACAAACAGAGGGCATTGCTTTATTCCTAGGTACCATTTGGATCCCGTCTGGGTGTCCCAGGGATGTAGTAGCTTTGCCTCCATCTAAGCAGAGGGCTCTGGATGCACGCAGACATGGTTAAATCAAAAAGCTTCTATGAGCTTTGGGTCAGCAGACCTGGGCTCTTCCTGTATCCTAGATACCGCTTTCCTACTGGCAACATAGTAATCAGTATATAGCTTGCACTCACTTCCTGTTTGTTCAATGAATGAATACACAGGAAAGCAAATGAATGACAGATTGGTTCCATCTACAAAACCAGCGTTTGCTGTCATGTTACTGTGACACACCCCCCCCAAGTCAAGGGTCACAGTCTAATCTGGCTTACTCAGCTGCCCCGGAAGAAGTAGAGATCCCATAGCTTCCTTTCTGTATTTCCTCTAACCTTTCCGGGAGCCTGCACCAAGGAAAAGGCAGGCCCAGGGATACCCTGGCTGGAGAAGGAAGGCTCTGCCCATCCCCTGCCATGACATCTGCATCCTCTCAAGATCGCCCTGCCCCTTCCAGCTCAAGGCCCCACTACATGCAGAGCTGTGAAGAGAGCCTGGCTCCATTAGAGGCTGTGTGGATGAGGGTGGTGCTCCCAAGAGCACGGTTCTGCATTTTCTCTAGTGCTAATGACCCTGACTATCAATAGCACAGTGGCTTCACGGTTGCTAGCCTCTTTCATCCAAAGTGCTCCTAACGCACGACCTTGAGGTGAGGCTCGCCATCCTCTAGCTTACTGGAATGGCTCTCTGTTATAAGAGGAGAGACCCTGGGACCCGGGAGGTTCAGTGATGAGCAGTGTCACCCAGTGATGACGCGATGGGGGTGGTGAACACTCAGCGGCAGACTTGGGAGGTAAAGAACTGCATTTTGGCCCTGGCTTTGCCTCAAACGAGAGCCAGGCATCCTTGGCTAAGTCTCTGGGTTGTGCTTTCTCCTTTGACAAAGAGGGGAAATGGACCATGTCCCTAACTTCATCTACCTCACAGCCTCACTGGCTCAACAACCAGGCCGCTTCCCAGCCCCAAGCCAGTGACCCACCTCTCTGTACAAGGTCAGACAGCTCCTGGAAGAGGGGGTGCCAGCTGTGTCCGTCCTAGCATCCTAACAGATGTCCTACGAGTGTTCCCCACCAAGAAGACTGTGGTACAGACAGCAGGGAGGACACATCAAAACCATCCTAATGGTCCCCAGCACTGGGAAGCAGGTAGACAGCAGCTGCTGCTGAGGCCAGATGCCATCCTGTCTGTGACACTGGTGGTGGCTCAGACGAGGCTGGCGGTGTGCCAGCGGGCGGGCACAGACAGCCTCCCTCACCTGCAGAAACATCTGACTCTCTGGCTTTCAGTATCTGCAGTCAGGACTTAGCTACACAGACCTTCCTCCAGCTACACCCTGCCTCCCTCTGCCCGACTCCTACACAGTCCGTTCTACACGCTCAGATCCTGTCTGGCGAATGCCTCCTGCAAGAATTATTTTCAGTTGAGACAGGCTTGGTGGCACAGGCCTGTGGTCCCAGCTACTTCCTAGGCTTAGGCAGCAGGGCTGAGGCAGGGGGACAGAGAGCTCTGGTGGTAGCATGCTTGCTGAGGCCCTACCTTCAATCTCTAGTATCACAAAATAAATAAATAATTATTCAGGCATGGCGGCAAACACCTTTAATCCTAGCGTGTGGGAGGCAGAGGTTAGGAGGATAGTTGTGAGTTCTTAGCTAATCTGGGCTACAAAGTAAGTATCAGTCTAGCCAGGGCCCTGTAACTGTGTCTTCCTTTCTGCCATAGGAAAGGGCAAAGAGTAGCTTGTTTCTGTTTTCCTAGAAGTCCCTTCCATCCTCACATGTCAAGCAGGTTACTAGGGACACAGGGACAGTCTTGCGAAGATGGGTGGCAATTTTTCTTCTCCATGGGCAGCTATTTTGGCCAGTTCCAGGAAGGCTAATGTAAGGATGTCAATAGACGTTTGGACAAAGACTTGGCCAACACAGGTTATCACCTCCAGGGCCAAAAGATCTGAACTGAGAAGAGAAGGCAGGCCGGTCTAGCTAGCGGCAGCTTATCCAGTTTTTTTGAACCTCGCTAGCCCACAGCACTAACTATACAACCCCTGATTTCCAACGTTCGACACTGATATTTAGGATGAATCATAGGAAACTACCTTCTGGAGGTCAAAGTGGTTGCATATTGGTAATTTCCTATGGTTCAACCGAAAGGGTCTCTTGGGATTTGTGGTCCCTTGAAGACAGTAAGTTCCTGAAGACTTGGATTTCTCTGCTTCTAATCAGTACTGATATTTCTTGACAGTACAATTATGGCTGGGTGTGGTGGTTTGGATGAGAATGACACCACAGGCTTATATATGTGAACGCTTAGTCACCAGGGGGTGGAACTCTTGGATAGGCCTAGAAGAAATAGAAGTGTGGCCTTGTTGGAAGATTTGTGTCATTGGGGGTGGGCTTTGAGGTTTCAAAAGCCCACGATAGGCCTATTTCTCTGTCTCTCTTTGCCTGAGGATCAGAATGTAGCTCTCAGTCACTGACTAGCACCACATTATCTTGCTATGCTCCCTGCCATGATGATAATGGACTAAGCCTATGAAACTGTAAGCAAGCTCCCAGTGAAATGCTTTCCTTTGTAAGAGTTGCCTTGGCCATGGTGTCTCTTCACAGCAATGGAACAGTGACCAAGCCGCTGGGAGGTATCAATACGAAGTACTTGCTAATTGAAGTCCTGGCGGTGGGGAACCTACAACCTGTCTTTATTTCTAACTCCAAGGGTGGTTGTGAGAAGGCAGAGTCTGCCTGGCTTCACTTCTTGTGGTCTCAAGTAGGTGATGGGATTTAGCCGCAGTCTGTAGCATCTAGCTTCTGAATGTCTACATTTGGTTTCACGGTCCAGTGAGGGGGATGAAGGCTCAGGGAGATAGCTGCCTCAGTCAAGGTCATACAGACAGCACGAGATCACTAGACCTCTGACTCCTAACTCTGAGCTCCTCTGGCAGGCTCAATGGCTCCAAGAACAAACCCCTCCCTGTCTGCCCATTTTCAGCATCCCGTCCCAGCTCCTTCTCCCTCAGGCTCCTAAAAAGACAGAAGAGGAGTTGACAGTAGGATCATATACGAGGAGAGCCCTGAGTCACACTGGGCCTAGCCCAAGGTTTCCAGGAAGAGAGAGATGAGCAGCCCCAGAAACCGTGTCTCTCCAGAGCCAGGGCCAGGGCCAGGCTGGAGAGGTGGGGGTGGCCACACTGTGATTTGGGCCATTGCCAGTGAAACCAGGTATACTGTCCCCAGCAAGGAAACATCTGGAAGGCCCTGCTTAGTGTTTAGGGTTCCACTGCTGTGAAGGGACAACATGATCAAGGCAGCTCTCATAAAGCTCTTATAAAGGAAAACATTTCTTTGGGGCTAGCTTACAGTTTCAGAGATCCGGTCCATTCTCATGGTGGGAAGCATGGCGGTATGCAGGCAGACACGGTGCTGAAGGAGCCAAGAGTTTTGCATCTTGATCCACAGGCAGCAAGTTCTAATTCCACACTGGTCAGAGCTTGAGTGTGTGTGTGTGTGTGTGTGTGTGTGTGTGTGTGTGTGTGTGTGTGTGTGTAATCTCAAAGCCCGCCTCCACAGTGACACACTTCCTCCACCAAGGCCATACTTCCTAACAGTGCCACTCCCTATGGGTCAAGCATTCACACACATGAACCTATGGGGGCCATACCCATTCCAATCACCACATTTAGGTTAGTCACCAAGGCTCCGAGAAGGCAGGGCAGGTTCCCTCAGAATCACCTTAGTAGAGGATGTGAAGGGGTCAGAAGAGGTCAGCAACAACTTTGGGGCTATAGGCATATTCCTCTTCTTACAACCTGGGACCTCTTCACACGGTGAAGCCCCTAGTCCCTAGGCTTTCTCTAGGCCGAGGCATGGTGTCATCAGGCCTCCTGCACATTGCTCAGTCTACCAGCCTACTCACTGGACAGAGACGCGAGAGGGAGGGGCTAAGGGAAGTGACTGTGTGGGAAGACCCCTCTGGGTGCTTAGGGAAGATGGAAGATGGAGGAAGGAGTCTAGGAATCTAGGAACCCTTTCTGGGATTCAGGTCTCACCCTATCTTAGACTGTTACATATATCAAACATGAAATGTTGGAGGAGGAGGAGGAGGAGGAGGAGGAGGAGGAGGAGGAGGAGGAGGAGGTGGTGGTGGTGGTGGTGGTGGTGGTGGTGGTGGTGGTGGTGGTGGTGGTGGTGAAGGAGGAGGAGGAGGAAGAAGAAGAAGGAGACAAACAAACCACAAGTCATACAAAAACCAACTACACACTCTTCGTTTGGTGTCATCAATTGTTCTTGTCCTGTTTTCTTGTAGGAGTGAGGGTGGACTGAAGGACTCTGCATGCACTAAGGAAGGCGCTTTACCAACAGATTTACCAACCTTTATCATCGTCTTCTCCTTCGGGTTTGTGTGCACGTGCACACACACATTTTTGCTGAACTGCTTGAAAATGACTTAAAACCACTATGCCTTAAATATTTTTGCATAAAAAGGATACTATGGCATAAAGCCATATGGCCACTTTTACATCTAAAAAAATTTAATAGTAATTGCATATCACTTAATATCCAGACTAAAATATTCTCAATTGTCCCAGAATGGCTTTTGCAATACATCCCCCCTCCCCGTACAATTAAAATTTATACACTGGGGCTGGAGACGTGGCTCAATGGTTAAGAACACTGGGTGCTCTTGCAGAAGACCTGAGCTGGATTCCTGACACCCACACAGTGGCTCACAGCTCCCTGTAACTCTGGATTTAGGGGATTGGGTTCCCTCTTCTGACCTCCACAGGAACCAGGCACACGCATGATATACATGCAAGGAAAGCATTCATCCCTTTAACGTGAATAAAGATATAAAATTAATAAAAAACAATTTATACATTGGGCCAGTGAGATGGCTCAGAGGGTAAGGGTACTTGCCCCCAAAGGACCAGAGTCTGATCCCTGGTACCCACATGGTATAAAGAGAGAAACAACTCCCACAATTTGTCCTCCAACCTCCACACATGCCAGGAGTACACACTTCAGAACACACATACACAGAGATTCTACATTTTAAAAATGTAAAAAACAGATTGAAGCTCTTACATTATTTATGGCTTGACTGTCTCTTTAGTTTCTTATTTTAAAAGATTTTTTAATTATTATTTTTGTGTATGTATGTGTGTGTATGTATGTATGTATGTATGTATGTATGTATGTATGTATGTATGTATGTATGCATGAGATCTTGTGTGTCATGGAGGCTAGGAGGTGTTACCTTGGAGCTGAGGTTACAGGAGGCTGTAAGCCATCTGAGCGGGTGTTGGGAACTGAACTTGGGTCCTTTACAGGGGCAGAGAGAAGCACTCGGAACCAATTAGCCAGATCTCCGGCTTTTCTTTGTTTCTTTTAATGGAAAGTGGGTTTTACCTTCATCCTTTCCAACCCTGCAGCAACAATGTTCTTTTCGTTTACTTCCTTATTTTTTGTGCGTGGGCGTGCATCTGTGGCTGTCGGGACAACTTCAAGAAGTGGTTCTCTTCTCCCACCTATGTGGCCGCAGGCACCCTTTCCTCATAGGCCATCTTGTCGGCCCCCAACTCTTAATTATTATGTTTTAATGACTTTCCTCCTTCCTTCCCTCCCTCTGTCTCTCCTCTCCCTCTCCCTCTCCCTCTCTTTCTTTCAAGTCCTGGCTGCTCTTCAGCATGTCCCCCCCTTTAGATGTGTAGTCATCTCTTTGAAACTAGATCTGGCTAAGCAGTTTTGACTAGACCACAGGCTGTGGGAGAAATTCCTCTTGGGGAAGCTTTCCCTTTGGCAGGAGGCGGTTCCCACCGCTGAGAATGCTTGATTCCTTACTAAGGTGACCTGTGTGGTCTTGCTAAAGACATTTCCTCCCCTCAGGTGAAGAGCAAGGAGTCTGTGAGATCTGCTGTGCTCTGTATGGACAGAAAGCTTCGTGTCTGGCCCTCCGAATTCACAGCAGTCAAATCCTCAGAGTGCTGGGATGAGACATCAGGAGGGCGGGGGCCTGGTGAATAGGGTTAGTGTCTGCCTAAGAGACACAGGAGAGCCCCGCAGTCTCTGTCCCCACCCCTCTTCTGAGGACCTAGAAGAAAATGGCCTAATCAGGAAGTGGCCCTTGTCTGACTCCAGGTTTGCCGGTGCCTGATCTTAGACTTCTGACTTTCAGAAATGTGAAAAAAAAGCAATTTCTGTTAAGCCAGACACTCTGCAAGGCATGCTGGGACCAACCTTTTATCTCATAGTACGGGCCCCTCCCTGCTTAATAATTTTATCATCTACTAATGAGCCTGCTCTGAATCAGCTTATTGTTGGGGAAAATGCTGAAGGAAAGGGCAGGTTGGGAGCTCTTGGCCAAGAGATACAAAGTGAGAAGAAATAAATCTTTGTTATCTGCTGTCTAGAGTGGAGACTGCAGCTGATGGTAAGGTAGGTTTCACAACTGCTAAGAGAATAGTTTAAGTGCTCACGCCTCGACATGGAAAAGGTAAGAATGTGCTCCTAGATATGTTAACCACCGTCGTTTACTCATTCCATAGTATATATCGACACATGACATTATGTATTCCATATATACTTACTTTCCAATCAAAAATCCAACCCAAGGGCGGGCATGGCGGCACAGACTTTTAATCCTAGCACTCAGGAAGCAGAGGCAGGTGGATTTCTGTGAATTCGAGGTCTACATAGTCAGCTTCAAACGAGCTAGGGCTAAAAAGTGAGACCTTACCTCAAAAAAAAAAAAAAGAAAAGAAAAGAAAAGAAAAACAAGACAAACAAAAATCAACAACAACAACAAAAACAAAACAAAACAAAAAGACCCAAATGTGAGCAATTTTCAGTTGGAACCTTACTATTCTGCACAGACTGGCCATGAACTTACCACCTGCCGTGGTTTGAATAGGAATGGCCTCTACAGAGCCATGTGTTTGAATGCTGGGTCACCAGGGACAAAGGGTCACTATAAGAAGGTGTGGCCTTTTTGGAAAAAGTACGTCACTGGGGGGTGGGCTTTGAGGTCTCAGAGGCTTAAGCCAGGCCCAGTGCAGCTGTCTCTTCCTGCTGCCTGTTGATCAGATGTAGAGCTCTCAGGT
This sequence comes from Rattus rattus, assembly GCF_011064425.1. Lineage (NCBI taxonomy): Eukaryota > Metazoa > Chordata > Mammalia > Rodentia > Muridae > Rattus > Rattus rattus. The sequence continues at coordinate 1,895,802 of NC_046163.1, read as the reverse complement.
CCTTCTCCAGCACCATGTCTGCTGCGCGCCGCCATGCTTCCCGCCATGACGGTAATGGACGGAACCTCTGAACTGTAAGCCAGCCCCAGTTAAATGCTTTCCTCTATGAGAGTTGCTGTGGCCCTGGTGTCTCTTCACAGCAATAGAAACCCTAAGTAAGACCCTACCCTATTGTGCCTCAAGTAATTGAGATTGTAGACGCCGGCTACCATGTCCAGCTAAATAATAAATAAGCTTTAAAAAGTAAGTTTATTCATTGAGCCATAAAGGGGTCAAACCAGGGCCTGACTGGTATATCCTAGGCAAGTACTCATCATTAAGGTAAATTCCAACCTTTTTAAAAACAGTTTTATTTGGAGACAAGGCCTTTCTATGTTACCAGGCAGGCCTTCTACTTGTGATCCTCCTGCCTCAGCCTCCTAGGCAGCCACCAAGCCATGTTAAACTGAAAGGTAAAGATCACTTCTTCCGTGTCTGGTTAGCTTGCATTTCTGTGAAGAGTTTCCGCTTCCTACCCTTCCTGGCTGCTGCAGCTGTTAGACGGGACTCATGAAGCCCTTTTTATCACAGGTTACTTCTCTTGTGTTGTTCTCAGTGTCTCACATCCACTGCGAATGCCCCTGTACACAGGCTCCTGTGTTCTTCGACACAAGTGTGCTCCGGTTTCCCGGCACAATGCAGTTCACCGTCCTTGTCCCGTCTCAGACCTGATAACAGTCACGTGACATTGGCTTCTAATATAGGAAGTGGCACCTGGAAATAACAATCCAGGGGCTGAGGAGGTGGCTCAGCAGGTGAGGGCGCTGGCCGTGCAAGACTGGCAGGTTGACTCTCATCCTTGGACTCTACAGAGTTGTTCCCCAACCACTCCCTCAAGTACGCGCCCTCTCCACACACATCTTGCACACACACACACATGCATGCAATGAAAATAAACAAGTAAGTAAAAAACCCAGGCACTGGATGCCGTTTCGCTTCTACTTTTTTTTTTTTTTTTGGTTCTTTTTTTTCAGAGCTGGGGACCGAACCCAGGGCCTTGCGCTTCCTAGGCAAGCGCTCTACCACTGAGCTAAATCCCCAACCCCACCTTTCGCTTCTAAATGCAGACAAAGAAGCAAAGAATCCTGTGCTTCCTTCTCCATCTACGTTCTTTTCTGCCTCTTCCCATACTCAGACCCTGCCTTTTAGACCTCTGAGTTCCCGAGCATAGATACCCATCTGCCCTGTAACAGATGGAAAAGTTTTCTATTCAGGACGACAATGCCAGGGACAGTAGCGTACCTGCGAGCACAGTCCAAGGTTGCTCTCAATCCTTAGATCAGATATTCTACCAAGAGTGCAGAGTCAGAGCAGTAAGACTGAAAAGTATTTGAATTAGCCAGATGTAGTGGCACAGGGCTCGGGAGGGTGAGGCAGGAGGATTACTACAGGTTTAAGGCCAGCCTAACCTTGTCTCAAAAAAAAAAAAAAACCTTAAAAAAATCTTGTTTAAATTAATTCTTTGTAATGAAATTATTACTCATTAGTCAGTGTTTCTGTTGTAGTCAGGTTTGGGGTTGTTTAAATCTAATTTAACTGTTGAAATATGTAAGTATTTTAGTCAAAACTGTCTGAAAAAGCATAACCAAAGAAGTCTCATTCCCATCCTGACGCCTCAACTGCCTCCTATAGGAAACCATTTTATTATTTCTTTTTTTTTTTCTTTTTTTTCGGAACTGGGGACCGAACCCAGGGCCTTGCGCTTGCTAGGCAAGCGCTCTACCACTGAGCTAAATCCCCAACCCCCATTTTATTATTTCTGATTTATTATTTGAGTGTGCATATGTGCGTGTGTGTGTACACACACACACACACACACACACACACACACACACACACACACACACACCTTTCTCTTTCTGAGACAAGGCTTTCCTATGTATCCCAGGATAGCCCCTAATTCACAGCACTTCTGCCTTAAGCTTGCAGGTGCTGGGACTGTAGGCGTACACCACCATATCCAGCTTGGGCAGAAAGATGGTTGCCGGCTGTTTCGATTACAAATGCACCTGGACTCGCCACGCACACACCGTCCCTTACTTGTGGACATGCATCTTTGGGATAAAGACTAGGACTGCTGTGTGAATTCGAATGTCGCCTGTTGGATACTGCCAGCATCCTCTGTAGGAGACATACCGCTTTGCACTCCCGACACAGAGTCTACAAGCTAGCCAGACCTCATAGTGAGTGCCCTGAGCTGAGCACTGTGAACCCAGCCAGAGTCCAGCAGTAAGCACACCAGCTCAGCCCCAGGGCATGGCCTGGATGATGGCAGGAAGGCAGGAAGAAGGTGGTCGTTCCAGTCGTTTTTCCAAACTGCATGAAACTTGCCCAAATTCTTGTGTGAAACTTGGTAAACCAGGAGAAAAGGGGGGAGTGAGAGAGCTGAGGAAGCCAGGTCCTCGGTTCTCAACCCTGTTTCTCTCAGTTCTCTCTCCCTGCTCCACACTGACCTACAGACGCTTCTCTGAGCAGAAGCTGTTGGCTCTGACTCTAAGTGGGTCCATTCCTGTTTGTACATGTGCAAAGGAAATAAGTCAGTGGAACAAGAGCACCTCATGGTAGGAAAAGAGGAGACAAAGAGATTCGGGGGGAGGAAACAGAGTACAAGACATTCCACACAGCTCTCCTGGACTCTAACCCCAGGGTACGCTCACTTGTATACCCCACGGAAAAGGGGAAACGATTTAGTCACTATGGAAAAAAATCATGCAGGTTCCTCAAAATAGTAAAAACAGAGCTGGAGTTGAGCGCCTGCTTGGCACGCAAGAGGCCCTAGATCCGATTCCCAGCACACACAAACAGAATTAAAAATGGAGCTGCCCACCGGTCCAGCAATCCCACTGGTAGGCATGCATGGGAAGGAAATGAGAATAGCACAGAGATATCTGCAGGCTCTGCTCTGTCTGTTGCAACACTGTTAAAAACAGGGAGGAGATCAAAGCAGCCCAAGTACCCATCAGCCCACAGACTGGTCAAGAAGATGCCCGGTGCTTTACCAAACGCACTACAGAGTTCAGCCACGAAAGAAAAGCAACCTGTCATCTTCAACAACACGGAAAGAACCGGAGGCCCCCCGTGTTAAGTGAAACCAGCCAGGCACGGCATGGCAAGACAGATACAGATGACCTCATGTGGAATCTGGAAAGGCTGATTCTACAGAGATGAGATGGAATGGTGGTTGCCAGGCCGGGGAGGAGGGAGGAAGACGGGATGATGGACAGCACCTAGCAGGAGTTAGAGGGGCTCTGTTCCATCCGAATGATATGACTGGAGGAAGTGAGAGCATGATGCTCACTTCAAACAAGCTGCACGGAATCACCTTTGAATTGTTTTTCTTTTAACCATAAGGGAATGATGAATATTCTAGATTTGAATAGAACAGTATATAGTAAATGTGCATATCGAATCGTGGAGCCTATAAATACGTACGGTTCTGTGTCAATTTAAAACAGCGAGTAGTAAGTATATCATCTATTTTCTGGAGGGGAAAAAAACCTGGAGAAAGGCTGTTAGCCCAGTAAGAATGTACCTAGAGGGTGCCTGCCTCACCCCACCCTCTTCACTTCACCCCTAATTCCCTCCCCACAAGGAGAATGAAAAAGCAGGCAATGGGCTGGGTGGGCAGCATCTCTGGGAGGCACTTGCAGGGAGGGAACACAGATGGCCTAGCAGATACCCTTCCAGGAAAGGGCAGGCTCAGGGTGGGGCCCGTTACCTGTAAGATAGCATCAAGAATGCTTCCCGGGATCCTAGGCACCCCAAATAAACATACCCCTCATCTCCTCTCAAAGTTCGGTAGATCTTAATGTGGGGCTGGTTTTGGGCTGGGGCCCAGAACACGAATAAAGAGCAAAGGACCATGGGTATCAAGAGGAGTCAACTGTAGTCTCAGCTGGCAGTCTGAGCTGATGATAGGCTAGACTGGGAAAGTACAGCAGGGCGGCCTGTGTCCCCTTCAGAGTGTGCCGTAAGTAAGACCCCCTGCTCTCCCTGCTCAGGGACCTTACTCCTCCCACCTTGAACCTTAGGTAGATTCTGACTATTCTAGTTCCCTGCCCACCCCACCCCCCAGCACCCTCTTTCTGATTCTCTTCAGACATCAAAGACCATAGCTGTGTGACAAATCTGACTCAGCCACTCCCTCCCACTGTCTCTGTGTGAGCAGGGTTCCCAGAGCAAGGAGAAGCCATAGAACAGAGGCCAAACTAGGGGCCCCTTCCTGTAACTCCTCATGCAATTGATTCCCCAGTGCTAATACTCCACACCCTTGGGACTAGAAAGATGGACCTGAAGACAATGTCTCTTCCCTGGAAGCCTCTCCTGACCTGAGTGTGGGTCTCCTGGACCCCGTATAGGGAGAGAACACATTGTCCTCTGACCTCCAGATGCACCCCCCCCAATGGTTTTTAAGAAATTAAGCTGCCCTCTTCTTCTAACAAGTGTGACTGAGTGCCTCCGTGCGTCTCAGTACTGTGCTAGAAGCTGGGGATGTGAGGGGTGAGGCAAGCTAAGCTCCTTCATCTTGACCTTGGAGCCAGGGACACAGAGATAGAAAATAGAAGGGGAAGGGAATGAGGCACCAGCAGGGACTGGAAGACCAGAAGCCTCTACTCCTTCTAAGCCCTTTCTCCTGAGTGCACAGACGACTGCGGGCAGAGCCAGCCAGGAGGGTGGAGCGAGCTGCTGACAGGCTGACAATAGGGCGGGTCACAGAGGCAGCTAGAGGGGAGGGGGCCCAGATTCTGCTGCAGCGTTCCCAGTCCCTCGGGCTGCACAGCTGGGAGAGGTGGGGGCACAGCTGGGCTGAAAAGCACTCGCTCCAGCTGCCCAAGACGCAGGACTCAAGACCACTACAGCAGGCGCCCTAGTGCACTAGCGCCTAGCGCAGGAACCTCAGGCAGCAGCCATCCTTGTCTACCAGTATCTGCCCCCCAGGATTCCCTCCTCCCCTTGTTATAGAATAAGAACATCAAGTCTTCCTGGGGTCAAAATACCGGTAAGGTAGAGAGGTACAGTCTGAGCCATCTCCAAACACTCCGAGAGAAGGCGTCGTAGTACTCTGGCAGCTTTCCTGATTACCTTTTAGACTCTCCTAGCCTGTCTCTTTCCCAGGGTCGCAGCAAGCCTTTTCCCCATAACCCAGATAGGTAGATAGCTTAGCTAGCCTGCCCGGTTCATGGGGTCCTCTTCTGAAATTCCCCTCTCCCTTAGGCCCCTTCCCACACTGATCCCAGCCTGGAACCACCCTGGTTTCCCTTCCAGATAAGGAGGACCTAAAGCAAGGGGGCTACTGGAAAGGGTCTCTAGTTAGAGCCGGGAATAGGGGAGCTCATATGGGTGGGGGAGCAGGTGGATCTGCAGACACCCCAACTGAGGAGAAGAGAGATGATCTGCAGAATGGGGATTTGTTTTCCCTCCTCTCGGCCTTCCCCTTGCCTCTCTTGGTATTGGTGGGCACAGCCACTGCCTGATTCTCCATCTGACAAGGAACCCACCCAACCTGGCCAGCAGATGCTGGCATGGGGTCTGGAGGGGGCTGTGTGTGAGTCCTGCAGGAGTGTCCAGGGCAGAGGTGGCTCTAACCAGGAGAGCTTGTCTCTGCTCCCAGGATTTGGGGGAGGGAGGGTTCCTTCCAACTCTCCCACTCAGTTGGAAAAAAGCAAGTTGGCACTCCTCTTTCTTTGGTGGACTAGAGTGCAGGGCTCAACTCATCTCAGGGAAAGATGTCAAGTGGCCTCCAGGTCCATGACAGGGAGAGAGGAAAGGGTAGGGGGCAATCCCAGCTTCAATGTTGACCTCTTAAGCGATCTGTTCAAGGACCCTCTTAAGGGCCAGAGGCCCATGCCAGTCCGCCCCATGGCCTGGGGCTTGGAACTGAAAACTTTTCAAGTCCCTTCTCCTGCATTCCCTCATAGACGCAGAGATGCGTGGGGCGGTGCCCTCAGAGACACTCATACAGTTGGTTCTGGACGCTTACACTCACTCAAACAACAGCAGTGCGAGGGAACTCCCAGCTTTTTCCACAGCTAATTATAGACGTCAAAGTCTGAGGATGTTTTGTAAGCCGCAGAGAGAAACTGCTGAGGTTTCCATGCAAAGCCAAAGAAATTTAATTTGTGTACCAACTTCTCCTAGCCCATCTCCACCTTATGGCCCCAGTGTGCCCCCTACCTGGCCCTAAGGCCTTTCTTCCCGCTGAAGATTTATTTGGTTCTATCGCTCCCCCAAACCCCCCCCCTACACACACACACCCCGGCTCTCTTTGGGGCTTTCGAGAAAGGGAACAGACGCGGAAAATATTTTTTTCCGCAACAGTTTTCCATTCTGCGGCTGGTTCCCAAACCAAGGGGGAGGGAGAGGGCAGGAGCGCGCGCGGTTCGGTGGGGTGGGCGTTCGGCTGGAATAAATACTTGTTCCAAGAGCTTAATTTGGGGGCGAAATAGGCAGTCCCTCCATTTCCCCCACCCATCCCACGATCGAGAGGAAAACGCAAAGAAATCACTTGTTTGATTATGTGATTCTTCAGAACCCAGGGAAGAAATAATATTGTTGAAGAAATCATTCTCATTCTCCTCCACACACACCTCTCTTCCATTCCAACATCCCACCCTCCCAGAATTTGCTAGCAGGAGGAAATTCGGGATCTTTGAGAAGCCATTCAGAGGAAAGAAAGAAACAAAGTTTGCAAACCCCGAGTCAATTCATTCTCTGCAAGCCTACCTCTCTTTCTAGCAAAGATCCAGGTGTCTCCGAGCGGGACCGTCCCTGCGCGTTTCCATGGACCGACCGAGTAGGGTGGGGTGACCACCCACCGCTCTCCCCACTGTGGCAAACCACCTAGTGATGCTGGCTTTGCGCTCTGGCCTTTCAGCTACAGCCGGGGGGGGAGTGGGCTGGGTCTTCTTCCCCAACCCTTCCTTGCGAAGAAGGACCTTCCCTGGAAGAAAATGGGTGCAGGGAGCTGGGCGGGTGTCTGATCTCGCTGTCTTCGGAGGGATGGACCCCCAAGAAGTTCGTGCCCCCACCCCACCCCCAGCCTAGGACCGACTCAACAGCAGAGCTGTCTTAAGAAAATGCTTGTCATGGCAACAGCTCCAGCCAACTCCGGCCAGACTGGGGCTCCCCAGCTCTCCCCCAGCAGAGCGGGAGGAGAAAGGGGCGGAGCGCGAGCCAGCGGGGGTGGGGCTTGGCGAGAGGCCAGAGCATTGCTCAGCTCTTAAGGTGGCTCAAGTGCAAGGCGCGGCGGGATGATGCTACTTGGTCGGGTCTTAAGGCGGAATGGGGAAGGCTAGGGGGAATCCTCTATCTTCTTGGCTTTCATCTGCGCTGTTTCTTACTTGTTGACAGGAGCAGAGCAGGAGTGTGTGTGGGTGGAGGTGGGAGTGGATGTGGGCAGCGGTCTTCAACCGTTGCTGAGTGGAGGGGAAATAAAGGAAGTGTCTGCAAGCCTTTCTGCTTCCTGCAGCTCCTCCAGGCCTCTCAATCTCTTACTGAATTAGACCCAGGACCCAGAAACCTCAGGAAGTGTGGGCATTTGCCCTACTCACCCCGTCTGAACTGGGAGTTCACTGGCAGAGACTATTGTTCAGGGTGCCTCCTCACCCTTTCCACACACAGATCGCATCTTGCTCTCTTTTGCCTGTGTACTCAACCAAAGGCATGTCCATCGGGCACGGACCGTTACTTGCCTATGCATTGGTCGCACACTCAAACTTTCACATCTACAATATTGTTTCTAGTCCTCCTGAAAGGTTCTCGTTTACTGTCCTCATTTCATGGTTGGGGAACTTAAAGACTGAGCGACTTGCCCAAGGTTATGCATCTGGTTAATGACAGCTAGGATCCAAAGGCAAGTCAGACCCATTCCAGAGCCCGTGCGCTTTTCTCCCCCGTAGCCTAGTGTGTCACACATTTCCATTCTTGACTGTATACACTGAGACATCCATACACACGTAGACATAGCCCATAAACTGTTAATCACACCCCTGTGCCACCCACCCACCAGCATTGTGCAACAGTACCACCCAAAGCTTTTGCATGGAACCTTATGCCTTTCGAGTACAAACGTGCACCATCGGCTGGCTCACACAACGTATCTTCATTGACTGATACATTCCCACACCCACCTCAGCAGGCATACGTGTTTGTGTATATGCTTATGAAAGGCAGGCTGACATAACCTCATAGGTTACAGTGAAGAAGGGGAGTGTCACAGCTTCAGAGCCATTCATAGAGCTTCGGAAGGGCACCCACAGCTAAGCCAGGCATGGTGGAGTACTCCTCCTAGCAATCAGAGGCTGAGGCAGGAGGATCTTCAAGAGTTTGAGGCTAGGGCTGGAGAGATGGCTCAGTGGTTAAGAGCACTGACTGCTCTTCCAGAGGTCCTGAGTTCAGTTCCCAGCAACCACATGGTGGCTCACAACCATCTGTAATGGGATCCGATGCCCTCTTCTGGTGCGTCTGAAGACAGCTACAGTGTACTCATATAAATAAAATAAATCTTTAAAAAACAAAAAGAGTTTGAGGCTAGCCTGGGCTACATAATGGATGCCAGGTCAGCAATAACTACAGAACAAACAAGATTGTGTCACCAACAAACAAGCAAACAAACACCCCAAAATCAGCACCATATGTTACATTACACCTGTGCTTCTTTGTTTGTTTGCATCACAGGACACAGAAGCTTATGTGCAGGAAGAAACAAAGCGGAGGTGAATAAGACCAGGAATCCCTCCCAACTTCCTGTCATTCCGTTCTTTCCTTCCTTCCTTCCTTCCTTTCTTCCTTTCTTCCTTCCTTTCTTCCTTCCTTCCTTTCTTTCTTTCTTTCTTTCTTTCTTTCTTTCTTTCTTTCTTTCTTTCTTTCTTTCTGACTTTTTAACACTATTGACTTCACTTTGTCTGTTTTGTGTTTTGAGATTCATGTAGTCCAGGCTGGCCTCAACCTCGCTGTGTAGCCGAGGCTGGCCTCCACCCTTCTATCTCTACTGCCTAATTGCTGGGATCATACCCGTGTATGACCTAACAGTCTACTGTTTCTCGATAACTGATCTACATCTTATTTCTGAGCTAGGGGAGAAGTTGAACAAGCAAAACTAAAGGAATTTATTTAGAGCAGCTTGGCTCGGAACTCAGGAGTTTCTCTGTAGCTGAGATTCTCCGCCACCTGTCTAACGTGGAAACAAGATCCAGAATAAGCCCTGCCTGCACCGGTGCCTTTCCTCCTTAGCCAGGCCCAGTCACAAGCCCACCCAGTCTCAGGGTGAGGGGGGAGATTTGCTCTGCTGAAGGAAAGCAAGGGTTACTTCCGAAGAAGTCCTTTCTGGGATTTTACCTCTTCCCCTCGAGGTACTTAGAAGACACCAGAGATGACATTGCTGTCATAGGACCCCATACCTCCAACACCCCTCTTCTCTCTCCTGTTCCTAGGCATTTCAGTGGAAGACAGGAAGGTGTGTCTGCAGTAGGCCATACCACAACGTCAACTTCAGATGCCCCCATCAGGCATCAGTCGTTGGGGTTGACATGGAAAGGACAGGGAGGGGAGTTAGCTGGACAGGCACAGAGCTAACAGCTGTCAGGTTCCCTGCTGGATGGCTGGGTGGTGACATTTCCAGTTTCTGAAGTGGCCCTTTAAATGTATGAAAGTGTTTTTCCGGCTTTTGGCCACTGGCAGAAGTGGAGGCATTGCCTAAGTGTTTGGTAAACTTGTCTTGGGGGAATAGCAGCTTAGACCCGATGTGTGATCCTAGTAAAGGAGGGAGACTGCTGCTGTGGCCTATGTGGGGCCATGGCTGATGCCTGATCTTAGCTGGCTAGGGTGTGAAAAGCTCTCTGGGCTGCAAGGCGGTGGGCACGGTGGTGGCGGCGGCGTTGTTTCTAGGCAGAGAGGTTCTGCTGTCCCATCCCAGGCTGACAGAACAGGATGCGGACTGGTATCTATAGGTGGTGTAAATTCTTCTTCTCTTGAAGTAAGTAGTGCTCTCTCCTAGCTATGCTTGTGGGCTGAGAGAAGAGGATCCTCTTCCCACCCCCTACCCCACCCCTCCCCCTTTCCCCAGTTCTTTTCCAGGTGATTCCAGACGAGAGAGACCACAGCCTGAATTCTATAACTGTCCCAGCCACTGAAGGCTGTGTTTTCCAGAAACCTAGAAACCTTGGTGTCTGGTTTCTTCCAGCTACAGGTTTGAGGTCTAGAACGGGTAAAAATAAATCTATCCGTAAAAATAACTACTCCGTGTGGGAAAGTAGAGTTGCCTCTCTGGGGCAAGGGGTGGGGGCAGTGCTCTCGGTGTTCACAGGCGAGCTGTCCTCACCCCTCAGCTGAAGAGAATGTAGCTCTCACACTAGATGTTTCACAGAATGTTACTCTGCCCCCTGAGAGCTCGGTCTTGGGTGATCCAACCCCTCCCCATCATTCCTCTGTATCTCCCTTGAAAACAGACGGCATCATTCCTGTTTGGGTATATATGGTAACTGTCCTCCCTACATTGAAGTCCAGGGTTCTTCTTTCTAAAGAAGTCTATCTCCCATCCATTGCTTAGTTCTCTGTGTCTCTGTGCGTATGTAATGGAAGAGCCGTGTGTGCACAGGTACGTGAAGGTGCATACCTGTGTACACATGCAGAGGCCAAAGAAGGGTGTCTGTCTGGCATCTTTGCTAACTCTCTGCCTAACTCCTCCAGGGCAGGGTCTCTCTCTAAACCTAGCAGTCGTATCTTTTGGCTAGGCTGGCAGCTGGCAAACCTATTGGTGCCCTGTCTCCAGTAGGCTGGGGTTATTGGTCAATGCAAGACTATACTCATGTGTGTGCTGGGATGAGAATTCAGATCCTCCTGGTTGCACAGTAAGCTCTCCTAACCACAGCAACATCTCCAGTCTCCAAGGCTGCTTCAAGACACTCTTTCTTCTCAATGTTACTGTGAGAACTGTCACTTCATCAATGCCCCTCCCCCCCATGATCCATGCTTAGCCAATTACGTTGTCCCTTAAGATATTTAAAATTGTTTCTAAAATTACACTTATTTGTGTGTATGTGTGTGGGCATACGTATGCAGGTGTGGAGGTCTAAGGAAAACATAGGAATCGGTTTTCTCCCTCCATTATGTAGATTTTGAGGATGAATTCAGTTGTCAGACTTGGCAATATGAGTCCTTACCCACTGAACCATTTTGCTGTCTCTCTTCCCTGAAATGTTTAAATGTAAGATAGATAGATAGATAGATAGATAGATAGATAGATAGATAGATAGATAGATAGAAAGAAAGAAAGATAGATAGATAGATAGATAGATAGATAGATAGATAGATAGATAGATAGATAGATAGAGAATGGTTCAATTTATCAGTGAACATAGTGAGTCTCAAGACTCTGGAAATGTCAGCAGCTTTGCTCCGATGAAGAAGCCTACCTATGGGAAGAGAAAAGGTCATGGGAGAGGCAGAGAAGAAAACTGCAGAGTGAGGGCCGGCCTCACCCCAGACCTCAGAAGTCAGAGGCAGAAGGATCATGAGTTCAAGGCTAGCCTAGACCACAGGACAAACCAAAGTCAGCCAGAGCTGTGGAAACCCCATTTCAAAAATAAACAAAAGAAAAAGAGCCATGTGGGCCTACAGAGTCAGCAGTGTCTCCTGTGTCACACTTCCTTTCCTACCGATGGGTCCCACGACAGATGATACATGGCACAGATGAGTTCCAAGCTAAGTGAAGCTTGTCATTTTACGTTCAGTCATTTATACTAAGTGATAGGGAAACAATGTAGAAGCCCTTTGAGGTGGCTCCTCCTCTTTGACACCCTCATTTACTCCTTGAGTATTGTTGAACACCTGCTGCCCACTGCCGTGTGCACACATTGAATGGTTACCGTTTCAGCACCTATGGGCCCAGAGACAATGGTGGTACGCAAGATGTGTTCCTAGCATGAACAGTTATGATCAAGAGGATGTTATAGTTGTCCTTTCAAATACATTTGCTGAGTGTGTACTGGGTGTTTGGCATTTCCATGGAAATGTGTGCATGGAAATTCCAAGGAATGACTTGCCTTTAATGGGAATACTAGACAGGGTCAGGGAAGGAGACTGGGAGCGGACAAAAAATTGTGAAGAGTAAGCTTTAAGCTGCTTGGGATGGGACTGGGATGGGGCAAGACCATCAAGGCATTAAGGAGCCCAGGTTCTAAAGGGCAAAGACTAGAGAGCAAGGCTGAGGATGTGATTTGTGTCTGGTGGGCAATAGACCTGAGTATTGGCCATGTGTCTCTGGCTGCCCTGCAGACTGTGAGAGCAGTGTGTAGGGTGAGTGGGGAACCTACAAGAGTGAGCAAAGATAAACCAGGCACACTGTAAGTGCTGGGCATTTTCATAGAGCAAAGTTACTATGTTAAATGAAAATGTTGTGGACTAAGTTCCTGCACTGGGCTGCAGTAGACCAGACTGAAACTCAAAATGGAGTCACCCATGTTAAAGTTCCATGTTGCCAATGACTCAATCATTGTCAGATTTTCTAAAAAAAAAAAAAACAAACAAACAAGCAAACAAACAAAAACAAAACAAAACAAAAAAACAACTAAGGCTGGGGTTGGTGCACATGCCATATAGCAGGCCTGGGGGTTTGGAGGCAGGAGAATCAGAAGTTCAAGATCATCCTTTGTTACATACTAACTCCAAGGACAGGCTGGCTGCAGTAGGACTTCCCTTAAAAACAAAACAAAATAACTAACGAACTTAAGGAAAGATGCCAAGAAAGGCAGCACTAATGTTAAGATAATGAAGTGACTTTTATTTACTTTAATCTTATCCTAGCCAGGGTTACTGTTGCTGTGATGTAACACCATGACCAAAAGCAAGCTGGGGAAGGAAGGGTTTATTTGGCTATACTTCCATACCATAGTTCATTATTGAAGGGAGAAAAGTCAGGATGGGAACTCAAACAAGGCAGGAACATGGAGGCAGGAGATGGTGCAAAAGCCATGGAGGAGTGCTGCTTACTGCCTTAGTCAGCATGGCTTGATCAGCCTGCTTTCTTATAGAACCCAGGACCACCTGCCCAGGGGTGGCCCCAACCCCAATGGGCTGGGCCCTCCCACATCAATCACTAATTTAATTTGAAAATACCATACAGCTGGGTCTTTTTATTTTTTTAAGATTTATTTATTATATATAAGTACACTGCAGCTGTCTTCAGACACACCAGAAGAGGGCATCAGATCTCATTACAGATGGTTGCGAGCCACCATGTGGTTGCCAGGATTTGAACTCAGGACCTCTGTTTCAACTTCTTGAGTGATGGATGGTGTTACAGTCTTCTAATGCTTCTTTCTAACCTCCCGCAGAATGAGCCTGGCGATAGCTAAAGGCAGGACAGACCGTGTTTAACCTGCTGCTACCATCCTCACGTCCTGCGTCCATTCCTTCCATACGTAATCAGAGTAAGGGATCGGATTAGGAAGAGACCAGGACTTTAAGACTGCTTGAGATGCTAACTGATCTGGCCCCAAAGACAGGGGGACACCAGAGAACACCAGATATAAGACCAGGGAAAAATTCTAGGCGCACGCATCATGCATAAGTCCCTGGGCTTGGCCTCAGCCGCGATGGCAGGAGACAGGGGAAGGTTAGACAACTAGGTGGGAACTAAGATAGCCAGATTGTGCCCTACAAGTCATCCCTACCCATAACCAAAACAAGTCCGAGTGACAATAGCTTCAGGACCCAAGTAGGGAAGAGTGTTCTCATGGAAGACAAGAGTGAGGTCAGCTTATAGGCAAAGACTCCGAGGATGGCTGTTCTGGCTGTGCTCACATAAGAGGTAAGTAGGGCCACAGCGGCCATAGCTGCAGTGCATCAAATGCAGCCCCCAGACAGGCTGCTTCCTCACTGGCTCCTCCACAGGGGGCCTGGCTTCCCGACTGCCCCTTAGTGCATCGGAGTGGCCATTTATACTCCACAAGGAACACTTTCATTTTCTCAGTTCCTGTCATTCCTGTGGAGAGAATTGGAAGGGCCAGCCTCAACTGAGAACATTGAAAAGCAAGCCTGGATCAGCAAGGGTGGGGTCTGGAATTCAGTCAGAGGACATTTCCTTCACGGGCTTAAGGAGAATCATCTAGACCAGTGGTTCTTAACCTTCCTGATAAGACCCTTTCCTCATGTTGTGACCACCAGCCATACAATTTTCATGGTCACTTCATAGCTGTAATGTAAATGAACCTTAAGGTAAATATCTGTGCTTTCAGATGATCTCAGACGACCCCTGAGAAAGGATGGTTCGATCCCAAATGGTCACAACCCACAGGTTGAAAACCACTGACCTAGCCACAGTCATCAGGGAGACCTCTATGGTCCAGTTGTGTTTGCTGCCCCCCCCCTGCTTTTTGTTAAGTTGCTGGTCAGATGCTCTGATTATGGTAGCATTGACATTTAAGTGGGCATGCCATGTCCCCTTTCCCTGGGATCATTGTCCTGGTAGATAAGGACTGGAAGAGGGAGGTCTGAGCTGGCCGGGAGGTGTATGTTTCCTGGGAGGATCCTATGCTTGGGCTGTATGTGCTGGGAGGGAAGGGATTGGTTTCTCCTCTCTCAGATGCCAGGGGTAGCATATCTAAGAGATTTGTAAGTCTGTGGAATGAAGGAGATTGATTTATCTATTTTGCAGGTTCAAGACAGGGTCTTGGGATGCACCCTCATCTGGCTTCTAAATTGCAATGTCCCTGTTGTTACCTGCCAACTGCTGAGTTTATGGGTGTGTAACACCATTCCTGGTTTGGAAGGCCTAAGAGGAGAGGGACTGGGTATCTTTCTGAGTCAAGGGCCTTGGATGATAGGCAGAGTTAGTTTGATTTCCTTGGGAACATATTCTTCTGTTCAAATTTCATCCTGGTTCAAGTGGTTTGGAAGCTACACTGGGTTGGTCTTAGTTTCACTTGGAACCCATTAGCTAGGTTATTCGTTTTGTTGGTTTACCCCTCCCCCCACAAACTCTAGTTTGATTCATGATTTATTTTTCTAACAAAATATTTGTCTCTCGTTTGTTTTAGGCTACAGCAAATTAGTGCCATTTAAAAATAGTTTTGTTTAATGGCTGCGATCAGGAGAGCCGAGGAAGTGATGTGTAGGGGAGGGACCATGTGATGAGCTTTGCTTTAATTTTTAATCCTAATTAGAGTGTCAGTAATGCCCTACATGCTCATTAAGTCTCGAATGAAGATCAAAGGAAGCCCAATGGAAGTATCCGTCCCATACTTCCCAGCTCCCAGGCTGGACTGGACAGGGAGTGTTTGCCACCTGGCCTCCATCATGCACAATGCTCCAGAGGCTTTAAAAGCCTTCCCTGTTCTCTGTATTACAAAGGGTCTCTCTCTCTCTCTCTCTCTCTCTCTCTCTCTCTCTCTCTCTCTCTCTCTCTCTCTCTCTCTCTCTCTCTTTCTCTCTCTCCCCCTACACCCATTAATTTGACACAAAACCTCACCTTGTAATCAAGATAGACCTCCAATTCATAATCCTCCTGCCTCAGCCTCCCAAGTTCTGGGATGGAAGGTTTCATCTCTCCATGCCCAGCCAGAGATCAGCCTGACCCACTTTTGTGTCTTGGTAAGGAAGTGTGGCAGGAGACAGGCATAGAGACTCATGAGTTTAGTCCCAGCGCTCAGGAGGAGGCAGAGACAGGTGGATCTCTCTGAGTTTAAGACCAGCCTGGTCTACATACCCTGTCTCCAAAAGAGAGGGGGTTGATGTGAAGCCAGAACATTGGCAGAACTACTCCCAGGGCATTTGAGGAACTCGAGATTTTGAGAAAAAATGAACAATGTTTAGTCAATCAATCTCACCTCTCCCCAGTTCTCCTTGGAAAACTCTGGCTTTCAAAATCCAAGATTCTATCCTCTGACAACTTGTACTAAGGTGTTTGCGATCACTGGGCATGGTGTCATAGTCCTGCAGCCAAAGATCTCTGGAGGCTAAGGCAGAAGGATGGTGAGTTCACAGCTAATCTGGGCCTCGTAATGAGACCCTTGACATAAGCTATGGTGAGAGTCAAGGCAGAAGAAGGTTTGCTCCTGGTGTTATACAGAAGGGGAGAGAAACCTCCCTGGCTGCAGACTGAGAGGAAAGATTGGGAATCCAGGAGATGGAACTGGAAATGTGGCTGTGTGGAAGGCCATGCCTACCCATCACAGGTGCTAGGGATTGCAGACCTCTCAGGGGCTGAAGGTCGAGCTTGTCCACCAAGCAGCTAAACCCAGTATCTTTTGATCTTTAGTCAGGGAACTAGGATTAAGTATAAGAGAAGACAGGAGGAGGTAGGAATGAAAGGTAGTCAAATGTTCAGGAGTCATGAACGCTGGCTGGGACTACAGTCTTCAGAAAAGAACCAATGGGCTTTAGAGAAAACAAACAACCCAGACTGGAAACTGGGGCAGTAGCACATACAAGCTGAATGAACTTGGCTAAACTGCTGAACCATCTGGCCATAAGTATCTCTTCACCTATGAGCTGAGGAAAATGGTGCCCTCAGTATGGGGTTCAAACACAGGGACAACCAAAACCCGTAATATAGCTCTGGGAGCGCTGGAGGCCATGGCCAGAGCTGGGGTGCACCTCAGACTATTTTAACATTTTCTTGCTGTAGGCAGATTCAGAAACAGATGGAGAAGAGGGTCTGGTCCAAGAGAACCATTACACACTCTTCACTCCTTTGTGAGGGGCTCCACCAGGCCAGTCCAACCCAGGTGTGCTGCTGCTGCTGCGGCTTCCTCTTCTTCCTCTTCTTCCTCTTCTTCCTCTTCTTCCTCTTCTTCCCCTTCCTCCCCTTCCTCCTCCTCCTCTTCCTCCTCCCCTTCCTCCTCCTCTCCTTCTCCTTCTCCTTCTCCTTCTCCTTCTCCTTCTCCTTCTCCTTCTCCTTCTCCTTCTCCTTCTCCTTCTCCTTCTCCTTCTCCTTCTCCTTCTTCTTCTTCTCCTCTTCTTCTTCTTCTTCTTCTTCTTCTTCTTCTTCTTCTTCTTCTTCTTCTTCTTCTTCTTTCTCTTTTCTTTTTTTTTTTCTTTTTTTTTTCCGGGGCTGGGGACCGAACCCAGGGCCTTGCGCTCTCTAGGCAAGCGCTCTACCGCTGAGCTAAATCCCCAACCCCCTTCTTCTTCTTCTTCTTCTTCTTCTCCTCCTCCTTCTCCTTCTCCTCCTCCCCTCCTCCTCTTCTTCTTTCCCTCCCTTTCCCCTTCTTCCTTCCTTCCTCCCCTCCTCCTCCTCTTCCTCTTCTTTCCCTCCCTTTCCCCTTCTTCCTTCATTCTTTCCTTCCTCCTCCTCCTCTATCCTCCTTTTCTTTGTTTTTCTTTTTTTCAAGGCAGGCTTTCTCTATATATCCTTGACTGTCCTGGAACTCTCTCTGTAGACCAGCGGATCCACCTGCCTCTGCCTCCTGACTGTCACCACCGCCAAGCTGTGATGCTTCTTCTTAAAGACCCCTCCCTGTGTCTGAAACCTGTCGTGTGCCTTCCCCTGCCAGTGCCAGCGGCCTTCCCATCCACCCCAACCATGTGATACTACTCAGTTTCACTCTTCCACTCTCACTGTCATAATTTTGAGCTCTTGTTCTGTCAGGTACAATGCCAGCCCCTGACAGTACAGAAAAGCAAAAGACACATTTGCCTTCAAGGAAGCTGAGGCCCAGCGGAACCTGGCTAATAAACAGACTGTCATGACAGTGAGCAGAGTGAACAGTAAGTACCTTCACAGACAGAAGCCCAGAACACTCTGCAGTCCCCGAGGCTCGCGAGCAAGTGGACTTAAGGAAGGTGTCACAGAGGAGCCTAGTCTTATGGAACTCCTGAGCAAGCAGATCTGCACCGAAGTTAACTCACTACTTCTAGTCTCCAGCCCTTATTTCACAAGAGGCTCATTGTCCGCAGAGGAGTGGTGGTGCAGGTCTATAATCCCAGCACTGCAGAGGCAGAGACAAGCAGATCTCTGTGAGTTCAAGGCCAGCCTGGTCTACAGAGTTCCAAGAGAACCTGGTCTATACAGAGAAACCCTGGCTCAAAACAAAAACAAAAAACAGACAACAACCCAACCCAAACAATAAAACCAACCAACCAACAAACAAACAAAAAGCCAAGCAAGCAAAAGAATGAGGGGAGGGAGGGGGAGGAGGGGAGGGGGAGGAGGAGGGGGGAGGAGGAGGGGAGGAGGAGGGGAGGAGGAGGGGAGGAGGAGGTGAAGGAAGTGGTGGAGGTGGCAATCGCCTGAATTATGAACAGAATTTATAGCCTAAGACCTATGACCATTTTGGGTGAGTGCTATCCTCTGATCCTGAAGCAGGTGGTCCAGGCAGGATGGACTACCTGAAGCCTCCATGTTCTATGCAAAGTATAGGACTAGAAGTCTATGCCTCACAGAGCAAGCGGGAATTGTAGCCTGTGAGGAAAGGGTAGTCACACACGGGTATTAAAAATCATGTTTCTCAGAAATCTCTCCTGGTCCTCAATCAGACACTGATCAGTAACGACAAGGACACTGCCTGGAATGTGAAGAGGAACAACTAGAGGGCTTCTAGGGGTCCCTTCTCCCCTGAAGGATCAGAATGTGGGTCTGTGCTTGTAACCAAGCTCAATGATCCTTCCTCAATGACCCTTGGCTTCCCCTCAGTCTAATTAGCCAGAGCTCACACTGCCAGAAAAGGCAGTTCATGGCAGTGATGCCACGACTGTAGAAATGTAGAGAAGTCTGGGGAAGCCGACCACTGTGTCAATGGATACTCAGTGAGCCAGGAGCCTGTAGCCATCTACATTCCTCCGGTCAACCACATTCCCCCACAAGCTCAAGTAAGATTAGGTTTTTCTTTCTACAACTTTCTCCCTGCCCCTAACCACCAAACCCAGAACAAACCAAGAAGGGAGACGGTGCCTGATAGGAGCTAGCCACAGGAGCAATCAATCTGGTCCTTGCCTCTGTGGCTTGGGGGCACCTCTCTTACTGCCACACTTGCCTCTAAGAGATGAAGATAAGGCTAAGCCAGACCTCTAGGCCGCTGGTGGACATCTAGAGTAGGAAAAAGCCTAGCGGGGTTATATGAGTCTTCTCATGTTGTTTCTGGCAGGTTCTTGGACGAATCTGCAATGAAAAAGGCAAGATAAGTCAGGTGTATCCAATCTTTTGATATTCTGACATAGTGTCACCTGCAAAGTTGACGGTGCAGAACCATACAGTTGAGTTGAGAGAGAGAGAAGAGGAGAGGGAGGGGGGGGGAGAGAGAGAGAGAGAGAGAAAGAGAGAAGAGGGGAGGAGAGGGAAGAGAGGAGGAGAGGGGAGAGGGGGGGAGGGAGGGAGAGAGAGATACTTTATACTGTTTTAAGTAAGTTTAGGTCCTTGTATTGGGGTACACTCGTAGCTATGTACTCTATGTAGCCTGTGGCTGAAGGTTGGACACGCTTGATAGACCCTCTAAAGAGTTTGTCTCCCTCAGGCTGGGTCTGGTGGCCCATGTCTGGAATCTTGGTGATTCCAGCAGGAAGACCTGGAGGTTAAGGTCCTCCTTAACTACATAGAAAGTTTGAGATCTGTTTGGACTACATGAGATCATGTCTCAAAAGAAAGTTGGAATTATCTTCCCTCGGCAAGGAGTCTTCAATCATTGAGCCACATGCAGTTAATTCTGTTGAGAGGTCAGGGGTAGGGATGGAGTGATCTCTCACCAGCTCAGGACACCTCCGTCCCCCAAAGGTTAATGGATACCCAGAGGAGTTGAGAGCAGAGATGAGCAGGTGGCTGTCAGGAAAAGGTAAATTGGTTTGTTTTGCTTTAAACCTATCTGTTCTTATGAGAAACCATGGTCTGAATGTTTGTCCCCCCGCCCCAAATTTGCGCTTAATCTCTAGTGGGATAGGTATTGGTAACTGGTACTTGGATTAGAGACAAAGCTTGGGTTGAGGATGGAGCTTAGTGGTAGAGTATTTGCGTAGCATATATCTGGCCCTGGATTCAATCCCCACCACTGAGGACACTCCTGTGCCCTTCCCATCATGTGAGGATGCAGCATGATGGAACTATCTAAGAGGTCAGAGTGGGTGCTCACCAGACACCAAATCTCTAGGCAAGGCAACGTCCCAGTGTCTATAACTCTAAAAAACACATTTCTGTTTATAAATTACCATGCTAGCTGGCTATGGTGGTGTTCACTTGTAATACCCAGAAGGCAGAGTCAGAACGATTGAGACCTGGAGGGCAGCTTGGGCTCCATAGCAAGGCCAAGACAATACCGAACACATAAATAAACATCTCAAAGTGGTTCACAACCACCTTTAATTTCAGTTCGAGCAGAGCTGACAACCTCTTCTTCCTTCTTGGACACGAGGCGGGCTACTATGCACAGACATACACGCAGGTAAGATACTCAAACAAAAAATTAAGCAAGTCTAAAACAAACAAGCAAATAAATAAATAAATACAATGACAAAAACCAAAACAGGAGAGTCCCCAAAAGTCTGTATGCTAGCTAGCCAGCACACACAACATCAATATAACAAAAAGGCTCCATCTCTAGATGGAAGGTAGTATGGGGAGTGTGGGGTACCAGAGGTAACCCTCTCAGCTTTACATGGGTGCTATGGTACAAGAGGCCCATGCACACATAAATACATGCACATACACATTTGCATACATGTCACACATACACACACACACATACACACACACACACACACACACACACACACACACACACACACACACTCTTATTATTCCCCACTTGTCAAGGGAAAGCTGAGATGGAGATTTTAGGCTCCAAAGCTATGTCAGGATTTGAACCAGTATGGTGTCAGAAATTTGCTTTTCTCTTCTGCCACGCTGCCTGCCCCATAACACCCACCCCCTCACTGGTCCCTCCTTCCTGTGCCTTCTGGTGACTCATTCCTTCTTGGCAGATGCTGTGGTTTGCCGACATTGTGGGTTTTGATAACTCGGTAAATGAAGTCGTCAGTGTTGTCCTCATCATTGTCTGTGTCGGCTGCTTCTCTGGCCACCCACTGGCCCTGTGCTTTGTGGGAAACATGACTCCCTGGTTGTATCCTGTCTTTGAAAGACTGTGGCTTCCCCAGAGGTGGGGCAGAAGCTTCTCTAAGGCTCCGTTCAAGGCAGAGTTCTCCACCTTCTCAGAGCTCCCACACTTAGGTCTGCGGCCAGCTTTACCTCCCTTTTCCCACTGAGGCTTTAATCCTAGTGTGGAATCCTCAGTCTCAAAGCCCTTTCTTTAGTCTTCTTCTCAGCTCCCTGGGTGAGGATCCGTCTCCCACAATCCCCTCAGTGGGTGTGACGTTAGCCTCCAGCTGCGCCCCTTGTGTGAGGAGACTGCATAGGGATGTGGTACTGAGGAGAGAGAGGGGGGCAATGTGAAAGAGGAAGAGGTGAAGATACTGAACAGATTCTCCCAAGCAGGCACAGTGCCTTCCTTGTACTTGGTGTTTAATCACAGAAATATATCAGTGCGCTTGTCTTCCTTTTGCCATGGAGACACGGGTACTCGGCAAGGTTGGAAAAGCCTGCCCACGAAGGTTGAATATGGGGCCAGGTTGATTTTGAAGTTTTTGTTTAGATTGTCCTTTTTCTTGATAAGGGGCTTCTAGCAGGAAGAGACTCGAGCTCTGTTGTAGGAAGATTGTCTGTCAGCGGGAAGTAGAATGGATGGGAGAAGAGTGGCCGAAGCTGGGGTCCCGTGAAAGGACCACAGTGTGAGCTGCGCCACGATATGACGAGGGCAGAAGTGGAAAGGCAGCGATTATCAGAGACAGTCTTTGCTCAGAACACCCTTTCTTTAGTGTCACTGAGGCCCAGCCGGGGTGGATGGAGTGTGACAGGAGGGACCCTAGTTGCCACCCTATTTAAATCAGTCACTAAGGGGCAGCATGGACAGGAAATCTGTACTCTTCTATCTGGGGCTGGACTAGTCTGCCTGGCCCTGGTGGAGACCAGGATCATACCACCACGGTGACTGTGCTCAATAAATAGTAAATGCCTGTGGTAACGCTAAGACGTGGCTTTGGAATGGAGGTGATCCATCCCTGTTTATGAGTGTCTCTTGTCCTGGGCTGGCAGGGCAGACTGAATGGCTCCTCCTTCCCTGGTGAGGAAACTGAGGCTCAGGGGTTCCAGGTTTCTTTCCCACGGTTGTCTGGAAGGCCAGAGGGCAGGGTTAAGATTTAATGCCTCAGCCCCAGCTCTAACTGCTCTCCTCAACTCTCCACTCTTTGGTGTTGGAGAAGTGAGGGGATTAATAATAAGCTTCCCAGGAGTAAGGCAGCATACACTTTACAAAGCTGCTTCCCATCCATTATCCCATTGGATCCTCACAGCGATGTATTATTATTAGACCCACTTTATGGGTGGGAAAGCTGAGGTCCAATGATTTGAGGCCATGGTCATTCAACAATGATTAATAGAACTAGGATTTCAGATGAGGGTTTTCTTCCCTTCCATCCTCTCTTTCATTTTGGCAACAAGGTATCCCTCAGCCTAGCCTTGAACTCATGGCTATACTCCTGTCTCAATTTTCCAAGTGCTGGTATTACAGGTGGGTGGATG